>NC_056727.1:464914751-464922251 GCF_019279795.1 Protopterus annectens
AAATAAGCTTGAGTAATACAGTCCCTGATCCACTTGGCAATAGTGACCTTTGTGACAGCGTTGCCCAATTTGTTTTCTGCAAAGGATACAAACAACTGATCTGTTTTCCTTGATTGTTTGGTCCTAGCTAGATAAAAACGTAACTGTCTGTGGACATCTAGTGTGTGGAAAATAAACTCCGCTTTATTGGGAGTATTTTGGGAAAAAAACTGGAAGCTCTAATGATTGTTGCAAACATAAAGTAGAACAAACTTTAGGAACAAAGGAAGGATTTGGTCTGAGGGATACCCTGTCTGTATGAAAAACCAAGTACGGGGGTTTCACTGACAAAGCCTGAAGATCTGAAACCCTTCTGGCTGAAGTAATCGCCACTAGAAAGGCTGTCTTCCATGATAGAAACTTTAGATCACAGGTAGCTGCCGGTTCAAAGGGAAAAGAAGTCAAGGCACGCAACACTATATCGAGATCCCATGGAGGTGCAGGATGAGAAATCGGAGGTCTTAATAGAGCAGCACCTTTCAAGAAGGTCTTGCACAATCTGTTGCTCATTAAAGGTGGGTGTATGGATTCGTGAAAATTAGAAATTGCTGCCAATTGTACTTTGATGGTAGAAACTGAAGAGCCTTGATTGAAAAGCGAGGTCAGGAATTTGAGTACTTCTGCCACGGGAGTAGAAATGGGGTCCAGGCCCCGGAGTTGAGCCCAAATAGCAAACCTTTTCCATTTGCTAGAATATAGTTTCTTTGTAGCAGACTTGTGGGCTGAAGATAATATGTGCACAACATCTGGATCCAGTGTATGACTCCTGACTATCGTCGGAAGAGGAGGAGCCAGGCTGTCAATTTCAAGGTGTGTAGGGACTGGTGTAATAGTCCTGACTGATGAATCAGTAGGTCTGGGACCTGGTCCAGGAACCATGGACCTTCCAGAGCATGTTTCCGAAGATAGGGAAACCACACTTGACGAGGCCAGTAAGGAGCAATTAAGATCATCTTGCTCCCTAAGAGATGCCTTTTGAATCACCCTGGGGAGGAGAGGAACTGGAGGGAAGGCATAAAGCAGGCCGGTTGGCCAAGGATGGACTAATGCGTCCATGGGGCTCTTCCCCGGAGCCGGGGTTAGGGAGAAAAATTCTTTGCACTTCGCATTCAGAGGAGTCGCGAAGAGGTCGCAACACGGAACTCCCCATTCGCTGAAAATCTGCCTCGTAACTGTCATATTCAGAGACCATTCGTTTTCTGCTCAACTTGTCGGCTATGACATTGGACTTGCCCGGTATGTGAGTAGCCACTAGGAAGCGTTTGGTCGAGACTGCCCATTTCCAAACTCTCATGGCTTCTCTGCAAAGAGGATAGGATCTGATCCCTCCCTGTTTGTTCAGGTACCAGACAACTGACATGTTGTCTGAGTGAACAGCAATTACCCCCTGAGGGAGATAATCGTGAAGGGCTTGAAGGGACAGGAGTACTGCCCTCATTTCTAGGATGTTGATGTGAAGAGGGGTCTCTTCCGGGAGCCATTTGCCTTGGACTGACCTGCCCAGGGAATGCCCCCCCCCACCCCATCTGGGAGGTGTCCGTGGTCAAAGTGGCCGCCGGAGAAGGAAGAACAAAGGGTCGTCCCTGATCCAGATTGGAGGACACTAGCCACCAGCGAAGGTCCCGTTTGCAAGATTCTGTGTTCCATATGAGATGATTGAGAGGGAGTTCCTGAAAGGACCACTGAGTTGAAAGAAGCCACTGGAGGATTCTCATGTGTAACCTTGCCAAGGGAACTAGCAGAACTGTGGCAGACATGGATCCCAATAGTTGTAGGACCATTCTGGCTGGGGCTTTGGACCTGGGGAGCAAGGCTCGAACTTGATTTTGAATGGTTTGAATTCTGTCTGCAGGTAGATAGACCCGCATCTAGTTTGAATCTATCTCTACCCCTATGAATCTTATTCTATGAGATGGCCGCAACACAGACTTTGGCCAATTGAAGGTGATTCCAAGGGAATTGCCCAGTGATATAGTGGCTTGCAGGCTCCGTAGAAGTAGATGCTTGGAGGTGGCAGTTAGGAGCCAGTCGTCTAGGTACGGAAACACCTGGAATCCTAGACTTCTCAGGTGAGCAGTCACTACTGCCAAGCACTTGGTGAACACCCTGGGGGCTGTGGTGAGACCAAAGGGCAGCGCACGGAACTGAAAATGACTGCCTCCTAGGCTGAAGCGCAAATGTCTCCTGGACGTTTGATGTATTCTGATATGATAATACGCGTCCTTGAGATCTATGGAGCACATCCAAACACCCTTCTCCAACAATGGGAGAATGGTATGTAGAGTGACCATTCGGAACTTGGACTTCTTGACTGAACAGTTTAGGTTGCTTAGGTCCAAAATGGGCCTCAAGTCCCCGGTCTTTTTTGGCACCAAAAAGAATCTTGAGTAAGTCCCTAATCCGATCTGCGGGGACCGGTTGGATGACTCCTTTTTGCAGCAGCTTTGAAATTTCTGAGGCTGCGGTATCCCGTTGACTGGGTGGCGGGTCCGGGATTTTTTTGGACTGAGGGGAGGGGGGGCGAGAGAATGGGATGGAGTAACCTCCGGCGATAATCTGAAGCACCCAATGGTCCTGAGTGATCCCTTCCCAGGCCTTCAGGTGCTTCGAAAAATGTCCCCCGACTGGCTCCGGAGCAGCACAGCCAGGCAAACCCTCAGGGGCTATGAAAGGCTGAAGAGCCACGAAAGGACTCGCGGTCTCCAGTGTTGCGAGGGCCTCTGCCGCCTCTGGGACGGCGTCTTCCGGATGAATTTCCCCCTCCTCTGCCTCTGGACGGGGAACCTTCCTGCTGAGAGGGGTAAGACTTCTGAGATCTACGGAACCACATTTTCCCTCCTCTTTTAGCCTTGGGATAAGGCCGAAAGGGAGTGGAAAATCGTGCCCCTATGGCAGTCAGTCTTTTACCCTCCTGTTCACAGCGGGTAAGTGTGTCTTTTACCTTGGGTCCAAACAGGGAGGACCCATCAAAGGGGGCGTCGGCAAATGAAGACTTAAAGGCCTCCGCGAAATGACACAGGCGGAGCCAGGCTTGTCTCCGTAGAGCAATGCCTGTACCCACCGCTCTACTCGCCCCTTCGGCCGCATACGAAATGAGCCTCATGGACGAGTTTGAAATGGACGACATTGTAGCCAGCTGAGATCCAACCGTCTGGGCCAGCTCCTCAGGCAGGTTACCTAAGAGGGTATCGGATAGCTCCTTAATCAGATCCCTCTGAAATCTCGTGAAGTGCGTCAGGTAGTTCAAGGAACTCAGAGTAAAGGCCACTGAACTAAGGGTGCGCTTACCGTACCGATCCATGCTCCTAGACTCCTTATTAGGAGGATGGACGGACGTAGAAGCCTCTGCTACATCTTGCTGGGTAGCAGATGCCACCACCATAGCATCCACAGCCACACCTTTCATAAGGAACTCTCTATCAGGGGGCGCCGAAAGAAATTTGTTCGGACGAGCGGGCACCGGTTCCACAGAGTCTGGGTGTTCCCACGCCCTTCGACAGATCAAATCCAAGAGCTCGTCGAAGGGCGGAGACACCCAGGAGGCAGAGGGCTGAGCCCCGAAGGCCTTCAGGAACACCGACTCATCAGCAGAGGGAGGTTTGGACTGCCAGCCGCCTCGTTGTTTTAGTGCTTCTAGGATGTCTGCAAAGGAGACATCATCCGAGGACGACTTGGGGGACCCCTCTGCATCATCGAGATCAGTGTCAGATGTCAAAGACTCGTCAGGGAGTCAACGTGCTTCCTCTTGCACGTTCTCTTCCTGGGAGGTTCTTCGAAGAGGCTTCAGAAGGACCTCCAGGAGGGAGAAACCCCAGCGGGGTAACCTGAGGCCCAGGGGCTCCGCTGTCTCGGACAGGGGACTGCCAAGACCCAGTCTCCAAATGTAGGGAAGGAGCTGGGGAAACTGTGGAGGTAGCCAATGAAGATTTGGCTAAAGCACTCCTCATAGCCCTGAAGGCGGGACCACCAGAATCCTGGGAGGGTCCCCCCTCCGTGGCCACGACAGTGGACGGTACTCCCGCCGCCGACGCACCAAGAGGGAGACTTGGGACCGAAAGCATCAATCCCGAAGCCTCCCCCCCAGGGCCGAAGGAAGAAGTCCGTGCACTGAACTCCGACCCAAGAGCCGGAGTCGGAGCCAGAGTCGGGCCTGACCCTAACACCTCCACTGGTTCCACCAGCACCTGCTCCAACGGTTCCGAAGCTGTTGGAGGAGGAAGAACAGTAGGGGAGTGGACCATCGGCTCCGAAGCCAAATGGGCTGGAGCCGAAACCATCTTTTGGAACACCGGAGACTGGAAGAGTCGAAGGAGCACCCTGTCGATGTCCGAATCAGACATCTTGGATGATCTCGAGGATACCGATCGGGCCCGAACCGATTTCTCCATCGGCTCCGAAGGGCTCGGGGACCGGCTCCGAGGAAACCTTCAAAAAAATTTCCCTCGGTGCCGATAAGGACTTCGGCTCCGAGGGGGAAGAGTCTGAGCCGATGACCCTTATCGGCTCCAATATCAGTGGAGCCGATGAGGGTGACCCGCCTCTCGATGCCCCAGACCTCGGCTCCGAAACCAGAGGGGTCGAGGCTGGAGGCATCGAGGCAGACCGTTCCGACCTCGGCTCCGAAGTTCGTGGAGCCGATGGAGAAGTCTGCTTAGTTTTCTTAGCCGTCGGTTCCGACTGACTGGTCGGAGCCGGCGCTTCTTTTAGAAGGAGACGGAGAGGAAGATAAAGCCTCCTCGAAGGAAGGCTTGATTAATCCTTTGAGGATTAATTTGTTTTTCCTCTCCTGGAGGACTCTGGAGGAAAACGCATGGCATACACTGCACGATTCCTGCAGATGTTTAGCGCCAAGACAATAGACGACGAGTGGTCGTCCGTTATGGACATTTTGAAGCCACACCTCGTGCACTTTTTAAACCCGGAGGGTAAATGCTCTTTAGACATAATCCTACAAAAAACAGATAACTACAGTAAACACTAAAAGGTTTGACACAGGAACAAAATATGAATGCCACAAACTCAGTGTAAATATTTAAACTAAAGAACTTTTTTTTTTTTTTTTACACAAGACTGTCAGAAAGAGAAAGGGAAAAAAGGGAGGGTCAAGACCCTCTAACTTAAACGGGTACTTGACCCACACACAACCACTAAAGTAGCAGTAACCACAGGGGAAGGCCCCTCTAACTTAAACGTAACCTTCTCTGACAGGAAAAAATACGAAAATTTTAACCAAACTTTAGAAAAAACACTCGTACACAAAGAATAGCCGTTAAAACAGCTTTTGGGTTTAAATGAAGCAAATACTGACAGGAAAAAGCCTAATATATAGTACTTAGCCCAGCCAATGTTGAGACCACGTCCAAGCTCTGTAAGCGGCAAACAAGATCTGGGGGATTAGTGGTGGTGCATCCTGGGATAAAGATAGCTCAGCCAATTAGAGGCCTCGCTCTATAGCATAAGCGTGCCGAGTCGGAGCCGAGGGATCGGCTCCGAACCCATCAGTCAGAATGTAGGCAAGATAGGATCACATAACATGTATATATATATATATATATATATATATATATATATATATATATATATATATATATATTGCTACCCCCATAGTGCCTTTTTTAGGCAAGGCTCAAAAGACAAACCCACCTCCATAGGTATCACAAGGGATAAGAAACTAAGAGTAATGCTACTCAACGCCAGAAGTCTAAACCTCAAGATGCACGTACTCGAAACTCTCCTTAGCATGGAGAACATCGATATCTGTGCAGTAACAGAAACCTGGTTCAGGGCTCCCGAGAGCACCCCAGCACTACCAGGTTATACCTCATACCATGCTTTTAGGCCCCAAAACTTGGACCGAACCACAAAAGGAGGGGGAGTATCGATATTCATCAAAGATACCCACACCTCCAGGTTGGTGGCAAAGCACGAAGCATCAGAGACTATCCATGTGCAACTAACAGTGGGTAAAACTGCCTTCCAGTTTATAGCTTGCTACAGACCACCCTCCCAAACTCAGGAACCCCACTCGGCCTTTCTGAGAACACTGGAAAATATGAAGGTCTCTCCAAACACCATTATATTGGGCGACTTCAACTACCCAAACATAGACTGGGAGCATTACTCTAGCTCCAACACCCTAGCCCAAAGGTTCCTAGAATTTATAAACTCAAATGCTATGGAACAACTTGTTACCACTCCCACAAGAGGGGAAAACATACTGGACCTGATCACCACCAACATGGGGACTCTATGCTCCAGACCAGAAGTGTATCCCTCACTGGTAAGATCAGACCATAAACTAATCTCACTGGATATTCACATCCCGACCCCACCCCCGGCCCAGAAAACCAAAGTGAAGAACTTCTCCAAAGCAAATTTCACACTCCTCAAAACAGAGGTGGAATCCTTCAAAGCCCCCGGGCCTGTGGAAAATACGGCCCAGAACGCAGAATCCTTTATAAACGCATTCTATGAACACCTTCAGGAATGCATGGATCATGCGATCCCAAATAAAACCAAGACCCAATCCTCCAAAGGCAGACATCCTGTCTGGTGGACCCCAGCCATAAACAAACTATACAATAGAAGGAGGAAGCTACTACATGATAGAGCAAAATCCCAAAAAGGGAAGGCATCACTGATCAGTATTAGCAAAAAACTACGGGCACTCATAAAAATTGTCTAAGGCCAGCTTCGAGAGAAAAATTGCACAGGACACTAAGGATAATCACAAGGCTTTCTTTAGTTATGTTAGGAACCTGGGTGGTAATTCCCAGATATGCTCAGAATTAGTCCAAAATGACAAAAAATACACTGAACCCACAGACATTGCCAACATCCTAGCTGACAGGTTCAGCGCAAACTTCTCCCCCGTCTCCCCACCAAAAGGGCAAATATCTATCCCAGCAGAGTGCTGCCCCCCTGACATCTCAGATGCTCAGTTAAGAGCCGCCCTCTCCAAAGCAAAAAACACAGCATCAATGGGACCAGATGGTGTCCTGGGCTGTGTCCTACATGAACTCCAAGAAGAACTAAACCCAAACATAAAACTACTGTTCAATCTTAGCCTTACTACAGGATACGTGCCCAAAGAGTGGCGTATAGCAACAGTGGTCCCTCTCCATAAAGGTGGTGCCTCAACAGATCCTGGAAACTATCGCCCCATAAGCCTGACTAGCTTGGTCTGCAAAGCTATGGAAAGGATCATCATGGACCTCATAAATAAAGATATTGGGGACCTACAGACACTTGATCCTACCCAGTTCAGCGTTGTTAAGGGCAGATCCTGCCTCTTAAACCTGGTTGATTTCTTTGAAACAGTCACCAAGGCCATTGACGAGGGGAAGGTGGTCTACACAGCCTACCTGGACCTCGCAAAAGCCTTCAATACAATACCCCACTCGGGCATTATAGATAAGCTCACCAGCTTAAATATAAATCCCTATGTCACTAGATGGATTG
>NC_056727.1:464927251-464934751 GCF_019279795.1 Protopterus annectens
CAGAGCCATGGCCTCAAGCTAAACGCCAAAACGTGTATAGTCATCCCCTTTGGCAAAAACAAAGTGCCCACAAATTACCACATAGGTGGTAATCCATTAAGTACAGAAGAAGTAATTAGGGACCTAGGGACCCAAGTTGATAGCAATCTCTCATTTGACAACCACGTGGCCAAAGTGGTTAGACAAACATTTTATATAGCCCACCTAATCATGAAGGGATTCACATCTAGATTAGGGGAGGTCATCGTGCCTCTTTACTCATCCCTCATCAGGCCCATAATTGAGTACAATGCCCCTTTTGGGATGTACCTTACCAAACACCTGCAGTAACTGGAAAGACCCCAAAAGTACCTCACCAAGAGGATCAAAGGGCTCAAACAGATGCCATATGCTGCCCGGTTAAAGAAACTCCAGCTCTACTCAGTGGCATACCGCCTGCTCAGAGGTGACCTGTGCCTGACGTATAAGGCCATGTCCAACCCAAAATTAAGGGACATGCTGTACCTCAAAAAATCCAAATCCCATCGAGCTAAACGCTTGAGAGACTTGAACCTCAGCACTGAAATAAATAGGACATGCTGGAGGGACAGATTCATAACCCAGAGGCTCCCCTCACTCTGGAATAAAATCCCAGTCCAGGTTAGGCAGAGTCCCTCATTGACTCTTTTCAAGAGGAATCTTGATGAGTGGATGGGAGATCGTAGGTTTACCCCGGGTATCACTTCTGTGTCACTGTTAGACAGAGGCACAGTATACTAACCTCGAAAAAGGGCATAGCAAAATTAATTTAAAATGGGTGGCGAAAGCCAAACATACTCTGGCTAGGCTTATAAATGCCCTAGGGCAGATAGCCTAGTATGAACCTATGAACCTGTAGAACATTTCTAACACATTTTAATGTGAGTAGGTGGATTTCTCAATAAACCTGATTGCAACCAGACAGACTGACAGTTGTTCTACTCAGTGCATGCTTTGGTCTGGCTCTACCCACTCCGTTCACTCTCGCTTTACTCGGGCTTACTCAACTCCCCTACCCTACCACCAGTTCCCACCCACCCCCGCAACTCCATTTAATGTACTCTAGCTAGCCACTTCACCTCAATTAACCAACCACAACACAGCTATCACTCCACTCACCTTAATTAACCAATCACAAGACATCTCCCACTCCACTCCCCCACAAAAACTCCACCCCACCCACCAACACCTACCCTACTAATCTCTATACAAACCACCTCTCTATTTAAATACTGGATTAACTCCCTTATCACACAACCCTTTTATACACTCTCTCTCATTATTTAATACATGAGAAATTATTCTTATCTAAACTACAGTGGATATAAAAAGGGTACACACCCCTGTTAAAATGCCAGGTTTTTGTGATATAAAAAATGAGACCACAATAAATCATTTCAAAACCTTTCCCACCTTTAATGGGACTTAGAACCTGTATAATTTAACAGGAAAACAAACAAATCTGTTACGGGAAAAATATAAAAGATACAAAACATACAATAAGCTGGTTGCAGTGTGCACACCCTTAAACTAATACTTTGTTGAAGCACCTTTTGATTTAAATTACAGCATTCAGTCTTCTTGGGTAGGAGTCCATCAGCATGGCACATCTTGACTTGGCAATATTTGCCGACTCTTCCTTGCAAAAGCGCTCCAAATCTGTCAGATTGTGAGGGCATCTCTTGTGCACAGCCTTTTTAGGTCACCCCACAGACTGTCTAATGATTTAGGTCTGGGCTCTGGCTGGGCCATTTCAAAACTGTAATTTTCTTCTGGTGAAGCCATTCTTTTGTTGATTTCAATGTCTGCTTGTGGTCACGGTCGTGTTGAAAGGTAAAATTCCTCTTCAGCTTTCTAGCAGGTGCCTGAAGGTTTTGGGTCAAAACTGACAGATATTTGGAACTGTTCATAATTCCCTCCAACTTGACTAAAGCCCCAGTTCCAGCTGAAGAAAAGCAACCCCACGGCATGACACTGCCACCACCATGCTTCACCATGGGGATGGTGCTCTGTTAGTGATGCAAAGTGTTGTTTTTGCACCAAATGTACCTTTTGCAATTGTGGCCAAAACATTCAACCTTAGTCTCATCAGACCATAACACATTTTCCCACATGCATTTGGGAGACGTGATGTATTGTTTTGCAAATTTTAGCTGGCCTTGATGTTTTAAGAAAAGGCTTCCGTCTTGCAAACCTAGCCCATAGTTCAGACGTATGGAGAATATAGGAGATTGTCACATGTAGTACACAACCAGTACTTGCCAGAAATTCCTCCAGTTCCTTCAGTGTTGCTGTGGGTCTCTTGGCAGCCTCCTTGACCAGTTTTTGTCTTGTCTTTTCATCAATTTTGGAGGGATGTCCAGTTCTTTGCATCGTCACTGTTGTCCCATACTTTCTCCACTTTTTCATGACTGTCTTCACTGTGTTCTGTGGTATATCCAAAGCTGTGGAAATTGTTTTATATCTTCTCCGGACTGCTAGCTTTCAACAATGACATCCCTTTGATGCTTTGTAAGCTCTCTGCGAACCATGGCTTTTGCTGTAGCAGGCAACTGAGTAAATGTCAGGAAAATCCTACTAGGACAGCTGAACTTTATTCGGGGTTAAGCAGAGTCTCTTGAATTGATGGCAGGTGTGTACCCAAACACTGAATGCTGTAATTAAATCAAAAGGTGCTTCAACAAATTATTAGGTTTAAGGGTGTGCATGCTTATGCAACCAGCTTATTGGACTTTTTTATTTCTCCCTTAACAGATTTATTTTTCAATTGAATTGTATAGGTTATAAGTGACAGTAAAGGTGGGAAAAGTTTTGAAATGATTTATTGTGGTCTCATATTTTTTATATCACAAAAAACTGGCATTTTAACAGGGGTGTATACACTTTTTATATCCACTGAATACATAGCATCCCCCTTCTTAAGATGCTAATCTTACACAGCACAATCATCCTAACTCTCAATCTTTTAACCTACCTAACGTCTTACCATATTGAACTCCACATTACATCAAACTCCTACTCTACCCCATAGCCTAAGCACTCCCTATCAAAACCCACAACAATCACTATACCACCAACAGTCTTCAATTACTCCCAACCTGACCTAGCCTCACAAACTACTCCCTCAGCTAACCTACACAAAAATCTCTCTACAATACGACACATTTATTTCTAGATACTTAAAAGCAATATTCCTCATAGAAAACCAACTGATTCTAAGTGAAGATATACACCCTAACCCCGGCCCTGTACACAACCCTACTACTCCCACTTACCAACAACAAATAAAACTAAACCTCCCCATAAAAGATACTGACTTGTTCATATTAAATCTAAACATAAAAAGCATTCTAAACAAAACACAAGAACTTCATGCCACCCTTGTATTATACTCCCCATATATGGTTGTGATCACTTGAGACCTGGCTTAAACCAAACATCAGTGACAATGAAAGAGTTCTCCCAGGGTACAACATATATAGGAAGTATAGAACATCCAAAAGGAGGTTGAAGCATTGCTCTACTGTTCAAACATAACCTCACACTTGAAAACATTGACCACACCACTCAAAAAAGAACCTATTATCGGGTCCTATATCCCCCCCCCCCCCGGCAACAGCCCCAACACACTAGAATCCATTCTACAATGGAAAGCAAATAATTTCTCACAAGAGGCTACCATACTGGGTGATTTCAATATCAACTGGTCCACCTTTAACTCACCACACCCTACAGACCATTTTAATCTCTATGGATTCAGCAAATTAATCCAAAATGCAACTAGGGTAAACAAAGCCACAGAAAGAAAGACAGTCCATCCTAGATTGGACACTTACAAATCAGCCATTACCATCTATCACTCTGGCATTCTCCCTAACTCTCTTAGTGACCACCTCCCAACATTTGGTTCTCAGACATCATGTAAACCCAATCAAATCATCCTCTTACTGGCAAATTTGGTACTCAAAAAAATTCAAATCCCAACACTTTGTCAGCACACCCAAACTCAACCTTCCCTAGACGCTGCTGTTGAAGATTTTAACACTACATTATTACATAACCTAAATAGCATGGCCCCCACTAGAACAGTAAGGACCAAGTCCCATTACTCCTCTTGGCTTACCAGAGAAACTAGGTCACCACTAAAAGAAAGAGCTAAAGCCAGGGAAACTTCGGTCCACAATAAAACAGCTACTAATAAAGAAAAATACCTTGAAATACGAAACAAAGCTAAAAAGGATATCAGACTTGACAAAAAAAAATCACTATACTGAAATACAATCTAAAAACAATATGAATCTGCAAAGATTTTGGACTGCCATCAACAAAATTTCACAAACCAGCCAAACTACTATTCTACCCACCCTCTACCAGTAACTCCACTGAGAATATTGCCACCCAGTTCCACAAATACTTTAGAGAATCCATAACTGCCCTTACCAATAAAAACTCTCCACCACCAAACATCTCCTTCCTAACTCATAAAAATAGACTCTTTTCCCTGCAACCAATTCCAACAAGGACTATATACAAATATCTTAAACATACTACCTTCGCAGCAGAAAAACTCCCTGCTGAATACCTTAAAAATCATAGCCGAAGCCATTTCATACCCAGTTTCCATACTAATCAGTTGTTCCATCTCTGAACAACATGTACAGAGTATCTGAAAAATCTCACATAATACCACTACATAAACGCGGAAACTCAACCAAACTGTCAAATTACCAACCACTTTCCATCATATCCCCTTTATTAAAAATTCTCAAAAGGTGCAGCCATACTCAAATCCTAAATCTCTTATCCATCAATCTTTTAGCTAACACGCAATATAGCTTTTACCCTAATCACAGCACTACCACAGCCAAAATCAGTTTCTTCAAAAGAATTAACCAACACCGGAATGAAGGTTACCTTGTATCTTCTTTCTCAACCTCTATAAACTTTCGATACTCTCTCTCAGAACAAACTGTATTCAATCTAAACTACTCCACTCTTGCCTGGTTCCAAGACTACTTAGGTCATAAGCAAGCTGTCAAGTGGCAAAATAACCTATCTCTTCTCCCTATTACTTTAGGGGGTTCCCCAAAGCTCCATCCTTGATTTCCTTCTCTTCTCCCTATTACTTTAGGGGTTCCCCAAGGCTCCATCCTAGATTCCCTTCTCTTCAATATGTTTACTAACAACCTTCATACTGCACCCTACATGCTACACTGGTACAGTATGGTGAGGATTCAACCCTAATCTGTTCTGCCCCAACCCTCCCAGAACTCCAGAAAATAAGAATCCTTCTCAGCAGTTGAAACATGGCTATCAGATGGACAGCTCATACTAAACCCAAATAAAGCTGAACTCACACTTTTCCACCCCACTAAAAGCTCAGTTCCAACTCCTCCTTTTAAAATAACATCTAGCAACAAATACCCCTACTGCACCAGTCCCCCCAAACTAAACTTCTAGGTGCCATAATTGATCAATACATGAAGTTTAACCTACATATTGCCCAAACAATTAAAAAGTTCACAAAAAACTGGGAACCATATACAGATGCAACAATTCTCTCTCTAACACCAAAATCACTCTTGCCAGAACCCACCTTGTCTCCACACTTCTCTATACATCACTCTCACTTGTCAATTTCAATAAATCAGACTTAGCCAAAACAGACAAATGCTACAACAAAACAGCAATTTCTACAACAGACTCAACCTTTAGGACCCATCACTGCCAAGCCCTCAAACTATTATGGCTAGAATTACCAAACGTGCTCAGACTTGGCCAAATGACTTTAGCCCATCAAATAACCTACCAACCTGATAAAGCCCCAGTTCTACAAGGCCTATTAGGTTCACAGGTAGATACTAGGCTATCTGCCCTAGGGCATTTATAAGCCTAGCCAGAGTGTATTTGGCTTCCACCTCCCTATTAGATTAGCCTACCGTGCCTCTGTAAAGTAGGTCACAGAAGGTACCCTTTTATGATTAGTTTACTGTGCCTCTGTCTAGCAGGGACACAGGAGAGATCCCAGGGGTGAATTTGCAATTTCCCATCCACACGTCCAAATTTCACTTGAAGAGGGTCAGCGAGGGGCTATGTCTAACATGAATTGGGATTCTATTCCAGAGTGAGGGGAGCCTTTGGGAAAGGAATCTGTCCCTCCAGCATGTCCTATTTATTTTTGTGCTGAGGTTTAGGTCCCCGGAGCATGTAGCTCTAAGGGACTTGGATTTTTTGAGGTGGAGCATGTCCATTAATTCTGGGTTTGACATGGATCGCCCCGGAGTAGGCGGTAAGCAACTGAGTAGAGCTGGAGTTTCTTTAGTCGAGCTGCATAGGACATCTGTTTGTAGCCCCATGATCCTCTTGGTGAGGTACTTTTGGAGTCTCTCCAGTTGCTGCAGGTGTCGGGTAAGGTACATCCCAAAAGGGGCATTGTATTCAATTATGGGCCTGATGAGTGACGAGTAGAGGGGCACAATGACCTCTCTTGATCTAGATGTGAACCCTTTCGTGATAAGGTGGGCTATACAGAAGGTCTTTCTAACCACTTTGGCAACGTGATTATCAAAGGAGAGATTACTATCTACGTTGGTCCCCAAATCTCTAATTACTTCTTCCATACTTAATGGATTACAACCTATGTGGTAATTTGTGGGCACCTTGTTTTTCCCAAAGGGGATGACTATGCACTTTTTAGCATTTAGCTTGAGGCCGTGGCTCTGGCACCAAGCATCCGTCTCTGTGAGACCCTTTTGGAGGATACTTGTGTCAGCTGGAGATTCGATTATGGCCCCCAGTTTGCAGTCATCTGCGAACTTTGTCAGCCATAATCCCCCTGTGTTAGCCTGAATCTCAGAGAAGTATATACCAAACAAGAGAGGTCCCAGAACTGAGCCCTGTGGGACGCCACTTGTAACTGGTTTACATTCGGACATGGCACCTGCGATTCTGACCATGTGGGTTCTATCTCTGAGCCAGTTTGCAACCCATCTTGTGATATAGGGGTTGATATTTAAGCTGGTAAGCTTATTTATGATGCCCGAGTGGGGTATTGTGTCGAAGGCTTTTGCGAGGTCCAGGTAGGCTGTGTGGACTACCTTGCCCTCATCTATGGCTTTTGTAACTGTTTCAAAGAAATCAACTAGATTTAAGAGGCAAGATCTGCCCTTAAAGCCGAATTGGGTAGGATCCAGTGTCTGGAGGCTCCCAATGTCTTTGTTTATGAGTTCCATGATAATACGCTCCATAGCTTTACAGGCCAGACTAGTCAGACTTATGGGGCGATAGTTTTTGGGGTCCGTTGTGGCACCACCTTTGTGGAGTGGGACTACTGTAGCTGTACGCCATTCTTTGGGAACATATCCTGTAGTAAGGCTAAGTTTGAACAATGACTTAATGTGAGGGTTCAGTTCTTCTTGGAGCTCATGTAAGACACAGCCTGGGACACCGTCCGGTCCCATAGATGCTGTGTTTTTTGCTTTG
>NC_056727.1:464939751-464979751 GCF_019279795.1 Protopterus annectens
AAACGCCACACTTCCAAAGGAGGCTTAAAAATATTCCTCTCATGATAAATTAAACATTCTTCTAAATAACCCATACATAAATCAGCATAAATAGGGGCTGAAAGTAGCACCCATGGTAGCCCCCTTCAGCTGTAAACAATATGTATCTGGATATTGAAAACACATTATGCTCCAATATTAAACACAACAATCTTAAAAAAAAAATCACCATGCTGGTCTGAATGTACTTCAAAATAATGCTCAATTGTAAAAACAAGAAGGTGCACCATAAGCTGCAAAACATGAATAAAAATTTTCTCCTTGATGTATAAACACACTTTATTGTAAAAAACAATAAAACAGCTGCAAAGTAAGCGCTTTCGCGTTGTAACAAACGCTTCATCATTTTTTATGTAGGTATGACCACAAGATCTTTAAGGGAACGTATAAGGGAACACCTATATGCTGTCAGCAAGGGTAACACTACTAATGCCTTAGCCAGGCATACCATGGAAAAAGGGTGTTCCCATAGCTTCAAGTTTCAGGTTTTGGAATTGGTATCCACTACTAGCCGGTTAGGCAATGTCAGAAACACCACAGAGGAAAGGGAGGCTAAATGGATACTAAAACTACAAGCACATAGGTTTGGTCTAAATGATAGAGTGACCTTAAAGCCATTTTTATCTAGTAGACCTCTTAGACATTAATTTTATATTGTATATCAACCTGATCAGTTTATATACTAAGTGATAATATTGTTAGTAAGCTTTGATGGTTGCTTTAATTGGTCAGGTGCATGTGCTTGAATATCACTGTTCTGATTTGTTGTTTTTAATTGGATAGTGACATCAGAAAATGTATTTAATGGAGTTTGTGTTAGTGCTTTCATGTCTGATGAAGCATTCGTTTCTTCTTTGGAGGTGCTTCATCTAGCAGGGACTATTTGGTTTTTGTACTTCAAAATAAGACAACCAATATTTTACAGCTTGTACACCACTCTCATACGAAATGCTGTGTCATGATGATCTAAATTACTCAAAACATTCAAGATCTCAGAAAGTAGGACTGTAGCACTCCACACATTAAGTCCATTGCATGGAGTTTTAGGACACTGCTAATTGACAATACATAGTTAAAATGATAAGGTAGCAGAACAGGACTTATAAGTGTGATTCTTGTAAACAGTGCCCCACATTTTAGAAGTTAATACTTTACATTTTGACAACAAAATAAAATCTGAAGTAACAATCATCAGAGGGAATTATCAAACAAAAGGAGTGGTTTATTTAGCTAAATGTTGGGACTGCCCGGCTTTCTATGTTGGTAAAACTGAAAGAGTACTAAAGTACAGGACTTACGAGCATTTTTATCAAATAAGTAGGAGAAATGGCAACAATGCTTTATTCAAACACCTTACCAGTAGTCTCACATATTCCACCTTTATGTCTGGATTGTTGAAACATGTAAGAATTAACCACAGAGGTGGGGAATTTAAAACTTTTTTTTTAGAAGAGAAATAAAATGACAAATCAAGTTACATGCGAACCGCCCTCTGGTATCAATGACTATATAAACTTATACCCTGCCTTAAAAATTAGGTCTAATAATTACAAATAATATGTTTTTAATATTTTAATACATTTGTCTTGTTATATTATAAGCATTTATAATTGTGTTTATGCCTTCCGTTTAGTCAGACTAACCTTTTCAACTGACTGGTGTTAATTGTTTTAATTGTTTAATTGGTTTTGTTATATATGCTTTGACTGGTTTTAATTTGTTAGATTCTGAAGAAGTCCAAGTACTATGGACGAAAGTGCCTAATCAAACTTAATTAAAGCTTAGTTTTTTAGAAGGTGGTTTCCTTTATTAGGAAGTCCGTGGATCCAGTGCTAGGGTTTTTTTATTTTTTTTGGTTCTGTTTTCATTGCACTTTGACAACTACTTTGATTATGCTTTTAAAATAATTTTACTACCATCAAACATGGTGGAAAAGCTATAAAACTGTGTTCAGTCCTACTTTGTAAGATCTTGAATATTTTTGCATAATTTAGATCATGACAACCAAAGGAAAAGAAAAAAATGAAACTTGCACACTTAATGAATAGGTGCTTAGTTTTAAAACAACAGGACATAACATCAAGTAGCTGCTGAGACACTACTTCAGGTTGTTAAAGCTGGTACACCATTAAAGAATCCTTTGCCTGACACCACCTTAAATTGTAATTGTTACTTGGTATTTAAATAGAGGCTGGCTGCAATATTGCATTCAGTTTTTGACTTTGCATCATTCTGAGGAAGTCCACCGAGATTAAAAGTGGATGAAAGTGCTTAACACTCCAATATTTTAACAGCTAACCCCAGTGCCCTAATAGATAAGGCAGTGGCTTCCTAAGCCAGGGATTGTGGGTTTGAGTCCCATCTGGGGAGATATAATCATTGAGAGGTTGGCATAGTGGTTAAAGTCTTTATCTAATAGACACAAGGTGTAAAGTTTGAATCCCCCATGGGCTAACTGGCTAGGCTTAAAATAGCCTACAAGGCCAGTTAGTCTAGTACTAATCTATGAACCTTTGAAGCCATTCTGGGCTAGTTTTAACTTCAATGTGATTGGAGGAGATTTGTGAATAAAGTTTTAATAGTTAGCACTCATGGGTTTACTCTTCTTCTTTGCCTGGAGGTGTATGACAGCCAGTGAGTTGTTTTTCATATAGGCAAATTTTAGATCTCTCTCTCTCTATACACAGACATAGATTATATTACAATATGAGTCTACTTCAGTAGACAGACTTACCTAAACACCAAAACAGATATAGCTGAGATGACAACTCTGAAAAGACCATGGTACCAAATGGTCAGAAGATCATAATTTTAGCACAGGAAAAGAGTCGGTTGGCCAACATGGTGACCTTTGCCCTTTTCCACACTGTAGGGGTATCTCAGAGTTAAGTAGGGGGAATTGGGGGAGGCAAAGCCCCCCACTTGGATGAGTTTAATTTAATGTGGTTTGGTTTTGTGGTGTTGGTGGACAACTGAGTGTTTTCCCAGTGTAAGTTTACAATGTTTTCACCATTCGGTTCTTTCGTCTTGGTTATATGCGCTTCGGTGTTTAGGTAAGTCAATCTACTGAAATAGATCTATATATATATATATATATATATATATATATATATATATATATATACATACATACACACACACATACACACATACACACACATATATACACACACAAACACACATATACACACACACATATTTAATGTTTAAATTCTCATCAAGTCCCAGAAGTATGCCACAATTAAGATTTAGCTGCCATCTTAACTCCTTAACTTCCAATAAAGTATTACAATCCCCAACAAACTGCAGTACTTGTTCAAGTGCCATAAAATAGAATTTGTTGAAATTTAAACAAGACGCACTATTTTTGGCCAAAGCATTCTTGCAATCATGATTTTTATACCTAAAATATGTTCTTTGATTCTGTCTGCTAAAGTTCTAGTGGTTTTACCCACATAATAACTTGAACATGTGACATGGCAGTAAATAAACAGCATTTTTGAATAACAATTACATTTCCCATTAATTTTTTAATCATCAAGCAATAATACATTTATATAAATGAAAACGAACCACACTGACACAATCCTAGTTACAAACATTTTACATCACAAACTATACTGACACATTCCCAGTTGCAAACATTATACATCAGTTATAATCTGCCCACTGATTTTCAGTCCAACATTACATAAGTCATTAAGTCCTGTCTTCTTTTAAACCTCATTCCTCCCCTGTATGCATTGTTCCCACAATTCCATTTTTTCATGCTGTTCAACTAGATGTTTGCACACAAATATATCAGCATGCTTGACATCTGACACATCGGGACACACCTCTTCCTGTATCATCTGTTACCTGAGGTTGTCCCTCCCCTTTCTCAAAAAAGTTTTTTAAACATTTAGTTTTCTTAAAACAAAAACTGTGTCCCACTTCCTAAAATATCATATAACGCTTTGTTACCTTGAATAATACACCAATATTTTTAATAGCTGTGATATTCAAGCTAATGGGTAGCTGGAAACTAAAGCTGACATCAAAAACAGGCTTACTAAGATTATTAAACCCAAACTTTAAAATGGGAAAATATTTTTTATATCTAAAATCTGAAGTTTCACAAATAAATGCATCAATCAAAACCTCTGGATAACTTCTTCAAAAATAAATATTTAAGTTTATTGCATTCTAATTGAAGTACATGATCGCCACTAATAATTTTAGACAGCTTTATCAGTTGCCATTTAACAATGTTATTTTTCATAAATTTCGGGTGTTGACTTAAAAAATGCAGATAATTATAAAATCTATTCTACATTCTATACCTTTAAGAAAAATATTGAGTTCATCCTCTGTACCCTGCCAAATACAAAACAAAATAATCTGTGTATTTTTTATATAAAATTTTGTTTTATCAAAACCTATTATTTTTACCAAATACTCCCATTTCCCGTGCACAGAAAACCAAACTGGCGTGTGCCAAGGCCAAAATGACCCCGAAAGAAACTCCTTGTTGTTGGAGTATTTTTCTGTTAAACATAAAAAAAATGTATAAGACCAATTCAATTAAACCACAGCAAGCATTGATGTTACTATTACAAATCGTAGTGTAACTACTTAAATATTACCATAGCAGTTCCAGTCCTTTGTGATGGGGATACTAGTATGCAAGGATTCTACATCTAAAGTCACAAGAAAATTTTCTTGTTTACTTATTTTATATGAATATAATTCATTAAGAAATAACCATGAATCCTGCAAATACACTTTGGTGCACTGAACAACAGGATTAAGAACATGATCAATATACTCAGAAATATAGTTGGTCTTCATTCACTTAGGAGATACAACATGTCTAAATGGAGGGTTCACTTCATTTTTATGTATTTTGGGTATTTCAAAAAACGTTTCCTATGCATGGATTTTCTACATACATATATTTATAATCCTGTAATATAATAAAACCCTGTTCTAATAAATCTAATAAATATCATTCAATATTTCTGAACTTAAGTTTTAATTTACCTTCTGGTATATTTTATAACAATCACTTTCTTTCAAAGATTCCTCCATTTTGTAAACATGTTTGTTCCATGATAACCAAGCCTGTTCCCTTATCTGCTTTTATAACTTTATATCATGATTACTAATCTCAAATAAAGCCTTATTGTTAGCTTCTGATAAATTATACCACGTGTGGATTTTTTTGCCTAAATAAATTTCTAAAATCTCTGTCGCAAGACTTATTCCAGTGTGTTACATAAATCGTTATTAAATACACTCGCGTCTTAAAGCATTTACTGCCATCAATTTTTTTGTGACATCATTTAAAAGAAGAAGTTATGTACTCACCATAACGTTCCATGTTTGTTGTCCATCTCGCCTTCATTCACTGCTGGATGCCTTCAGAATGGTGAATCGGTTCCAACTCAGCCTATACTAAAGCTCAAGAGCTTCCACCGGCTCAAAGCTATGCACTATCCCATAATGCCTTGGGAAGGAAACCCAGATCTTATTTGCAAATCTTAAACTAGTAGTTCCTACATAAACCCCTGTGTACTAAAAGGAGCCAAGGAAGAGAAGCAGAGAAAGTACAGCTGTGTACACTTACCATAAATGTAGATGTTCGAGTGTATTCACTGTTGCAGTCATTACATTTAGGTTATCTGCTTGCAGGTAGCCCTCAGTCAAGCCTGATTATCAAAGTCTTGGGTCCTGCATCAGTTGCTGTCTCATCTTCCATGACGTCAGGTAGTCAGGGGTATAAAGCATGCAGCAGATGCCATTACATCAGTTTTTCTTGCCCCAGATGTCAGGTGCCCCCATAACTGGAAGCAATTATATACAAGGTTACATCTCCAACAAAAAGCAAATACACCAGAAAGCTTAAATACAGTAAGCAAGAGGAAAGGTATAGTCAATAGAAGTCAGGGGGCTGGGTGGAGGGTAACCAGGACTCCAACAGTGAATACACTCTAACATCTACATTTATGGTAAGTGTACACAACTGTACTATGTTCTTAGTGTTTCACTGTTGCAGTCATTACATTTGGGTAGATTCCCAAAGCTAAGGAAGGGCGGTGGCAGTTAAGAGAGCATTAGGACCAGCTATTAGGCCCTGCAAGACTGCAGTGGCAAAACCAGCTCTGGATTTAGAAAAAACTGGCAAGTGGTAATGCTTGGTGAAGGTATGTACAGAACTCCAGGTAGCAGCAGCTTCTAGGATATCCCTGGTAGGAACACCTCTGAGAAAGGCTGTAGAAGTAGATGCAGCCCTGGTGGAATAGGGTCTTATCACTTGTGAGGTAGGTTTTCCATGGTGTTTATAGCAGAAATGAATGCAATGGCCTATCCACTTAGAAATGGTTTGCTTTGAAATGGCCTTCCCCTCTGCCCCTGCAGCAAATGCAACCAGCAGCTCTTCAGATTTCCTGAGAGGCTTAGTCCTGTCCAAATAAAATCTAAGTTGTCTGTGTACGTCCAAGGAGTGCAGTATTTGTTCCCCTTTGTTCTGTGGATTAAAAAAGAAGGTTGGCAAATGAATGGACTGATTAAGGGCCACACTGGATACCACCTTGGGCATAAAGGAAGGATTGGTCTTGAGGGACACCCAGTCCACATGAAAGATGATGAAAGGCTCCCACTGCCATGAGAGCCTGTAATTCAGACACCCTTCTTGCTGAAGAGAGGGCTTGAAGGAAGGCTGTTTTCCAAGAAAAGAAGTTCAACTCTGAATTGTCTTCTGGCTCAAATGGAGGTACAGTGAGCTTTTCCAATACAAAGTTAAGGTCCCAGGCTGGAGGAGGGGCTCTCCTGGGTGGTCTAAGTTTTTGGCCCCTCTGAGGACTTGCTTCAGCAATGGATGAGAGAAGAGGGGTGGCTCTGTATTATAATGTGCTGAAATGGCAGAGGCATGAATTTTAATGGAAGAGAAGGAAAGGCCCAGGAAAGGCCCTTGTGAAGCATCGCAGTCAAGTACTGAAGAATATGCGGTAAATTGGGCACTGTTGTGCCCATCCCCAGAGAGTTTGGCTCCAGGAACAGAATATTTTCCACTTTTCAGCATAGGATTTTCTAGTGCGAGACCTCCTTGCCTACAGAATGACATCCATCACTTGCTTACTGAGGCATGGTAATGAAGGGCTCAGGTATTTAGCCAGGCTGCAAGGTTCAGGGTTTGAAGCTGAGGGTGCAGAATCTGGCCCTCCTGCTGGGACAGCAGGGAAGGGGTCTGAGGCAGGTGCCATGGTTCCAACAGTGACACACTGTGCAAGAAGGTGTACCAGTGTTGGCATGGCCAGTCTGGTGCAATGAGTATTGTCCTTGATTTGTCCTGTTTGATCTTTAGTAGAACTTTGGAGAGGAGAGGCAGAGGGGGGAAGGCATAAACTGATAAGTTTTTGAGGTGAAGGACAGGGCATCCACTTTCCAAGCTTGTCTGTGGGGAGTCCTTGTGCAGAATTTGTCCAATTGCTAGTTCTGAGGGGAGGCAAACAGGTCTATCTCTGGGCTCCCCCATTTGTTTCTCAAAATGTTGAATATCTTTGGCTCCAAGTTTCCACTCATGTGGGTCCATGAGATTTCTGCTTAGGTCATCTGCCAGTGTATTTAGCTTGCCTGGCAGGAATTGAGCTTGTAGGTGCACTTGGTAGCTTAAGGCTGTGCTCCACAGAGCCATGGCTAGCCTGCAGAGAGGGTAGGAGTGGATTCCCCCCTGCTTGTTTATGTACCACATAACAGTGGTGTTGTCTCTCTTTACCAATAATTGTCCTGGAAGAATGTGGTCTTTGAAGGCTGTCAGAGAATTCTGCACAGCTAACATTTCTTTTTGACTGATATGCAGGTGCATTTGACTCTGGTTCCATTTGCCCTGAATGCACTGCCCTGCCAAGTGAGCCCCCCCCCCCATGCATAGTCTGATGCGTCTGTTAGGGTTTGGGCGGCAGGAGGTAGAATGAATGGCAGTCCCTTGCTGTGGTGGCAGGTCTCTGCCCACCAAAAGAACTCTGTCTTTATACAAGGAATGATAGGAATCATTGATTCTAGGTCCCGAGAATGCTGACACCATAGGCTTTTTAGATACCATTGTAGTTTCCTCATATGCAGTCTTGCATATGGTATTAGTAGAATGCAAGAGGCCACGAACCCCAGGGCTTGCAGTATTTTCCCTGCAGATAGCTGGGTCTTTGTGGCCAGTAGTTTGAAGTAGGCTGTCAAACTTGTTTCTCTGGCGTGAGGTAGGCCATCTGGGAAGTTGTATTCAAGCTTGCTCCCAGGAATACAATTTGTTGGCAGGGTACTAGGTGCAATTTCTTTTTGTTTATGGTGCACCTCAGTGAAGTAAGTAGTTTCCTTACAAATGCCACATGAATTAATAGTTATGTCCTGGCTTTCTGCCTGAATTAGACAATCATCCAGGTAAGGGTATATTTGAATATTTCTTTGCCTTCAGAATGCAAAGACAGGAGCTAGGCACTCTGTGAATACCCTGGGCGCAGTAGATAAGCCAAAGGGCAGTGCAGAGAACTGATGGTGCATGTAGCCTGCTCTGAAGCGTAGGTATTTAGATTCCCTTATTGGGATGTGCAGATAAGCTTCCTTTAAATCCAATGTTGCCAACCAGGCATTTTTGCCTAGCATGGGAAGCAGCTGATAAAGAGTTAGCATTTTGAATTTTGGGATTACCAAAATAGTGTTTAGGATAGACAGGTCCAGGACAGGATGCCAGGAATAGTCTTTTCTTGGTATCAGGAAAAGTCTTGAGTAAAAACCTTGCCCCCATTCCTCTTCTGGGACAGGTTGAATAGCCCTGATACTTAGGAGAGAGAGAAACGGCTTTTGAGCCTCTGCCCACTGATTTGGGGGTAGGTCTGGCCAACCGTTTGGTGTTGGTAAGGAGTGGAAGTGGAATCTGTATCCTTGGGTAACTATATTTAAAACCCATTTGTCCTGGGTAATGAATTTCCAGTTTTTTGCATGCAAGGTGATCTTTTCCCCCTAAAGGAACAGTCAGTTGAGCAGGGCTTGGAAGGTTTAATTTAAGTCATTGTGACAGTTTACCATAGGGGGGTGTCTTACTACTTCCAGCTTCCCACTGCTTAGGCCTGCAAGTACCTTGAAACTGAAGCCTGGGTGGTCTGCTGGTCCTGAGTTTGGACTGAGAAGGCCTGGAAGAGACAGGAAAGGAACAATTTGTAGAAGGCCAGTGCCTACTAAATCTGGGAGGCTGTACTTGCATAAAATCTTTAACAGTTTGCATAGATTTAGTTTTTTCCTCCATCTTTTTAAGTACTTCTTCTGCTTTGTTGCCAAACAGGCGGTCTTGGTTTAAGCAAGCATCCCGCAATTTAACTTTAACATGATCTGGCAAAGATTGCTCCTTAAGCAAAGAATGCCTTCTAAAGTACAGACCCAGTGACAGCAGCCCTGCAAGATGCCTCTAATGAATCAAAACCATACTGCAAATTATGTTTACCAACTTGTTCAGCAGAATGCATTAAATCCTGTAATTCTTTATTTTCAGCACAGTCAAGAATCAACATAATTTTCTGTGTAAGCAGTCCAATTATATGCTGCTGATACTTTAACATATGAAACTGGCAGTTTAAGGCCCTAATGGCCAAAGTAGCAGAAGTGTATACCTTCTTGCCCCATCTGTCCAGGGTACTCTGTAATACCAGTCAGGTTTCCTGGGAGCCGGAGGTAAAGTGTCTGGGTCCAGGCTAGATTCTAAGATGGCATCATCTACAATGTCCAGTACAGGAGGGATAGCTAAAGGCCTGTGTTGAGGTAGAAGCAAGAATCCCCTAAGCCTCTTTTTGGATTCAGAGTAATCCTGGCTTTCTCAGCGAAAATGCTCCCTAAAAGTATGCAAAGTTTCACCAAAAGAGAAATCTTCTGGAGGTAAAGCAGAGGGAATAGAGTCCTCTACATCAGAATCCTCATAGGTAGATAAGGGCAAATCCTGGTCATCAGACGAAACAGAAAATTCAGAATCCTGATCAGAAGAATCAGAAGGAAAATCAGTTCTAGGTCTCAGAGGGAGAAGGGTGGCTTCCCCTGATTAGAGTAATAAGGTCTTCAGCCATTCTTATTTGTTTTTTAGGCATAGAGGCCTGACCATGCTGTCTGGGCGTGGATCGAGGTTTAGGTCTTGAAGAAGAAGATGGCGTTGGTTTAATATGCAAGTCAGTAGGCCTGAATACACCCTCAGAAGCTGGTGCCTGCATAGCGGCTTCGGACCCATCCAAGGTACAGACATACGCAGTTTCTATAGTCGAAGATGCAACTCGCGACTCTGAATGGGTCTCAGCAGAGGCCTGCAAATCTGAAGTTGCAGATATCAGGGGCTGCGAAAGCGCCTCACTGAGGACCGGCGAACTGACGACTAGCTTAACAGAAGCATAGTCAGCAGCTTTGGACCTATGCGGTCTGTCTCTGCCTTTCTTTGCATTTTTTTGGAATGTCGGTAGTTGGGTGGCTTACCAAAGCCATTTCTGGATAACTGAACAGAGTACCAAAATAGTTAGATGTGAAAATGAACAGACGAGGAATAGCTCGAGGATTGAATAAGGCACAAAACCGACAGTGAGGGACGTCGTGGTCTGGGCCTAAGCAAGGAATGCAGTATGAATGAAAATCTTTATGAGGTATTTGCTTTCCACAAGTAATACAACTGTTAACTTTTACTGACATCAGTAAGGCGCAAGAAAAAGGATCCCCAATGGGGTACTTAGCTTTGTTTTAGACTTCGGATCTGAAACTCGAAAACAAAAATTTCAGGAGTTGGCTGACTGGCACTTGCGAACTGCTTCTGCTTGGGGCACCACACGGCAAGAAAGACTGATGTAATGGCGTTGGCTGCATGCTTTATACCCAACTACCTGACGTCATGGAAGATAAGACAGCAACCGATGCAGGACCCAAGACTTTGATAATCAGGCCGACTGAGGGCTACCTGCAAGCAGATAACCCAAATGTAATGACTGCAACAGTGAAACACGAAGAACATCATGAATTTCCAATTTTTGTTTGACCTCTCCATCCTCCAGGAGCGAAGGCTGGGGGAAGGAGGGTGGAGGGCAAGAATGACAGCGAGATGGGCAACAAACATGGAATGTTATGGTGAGTACATAACTTCTTAATGTTATGTTGTCCTGATCTCTCCTTCATTTATTGCTGGATGGGACAGCGTCCCTAGCATCTTCTTTCTTGGGTGGCTCAAGGGAAAATACTCTTCAGAACAGTGGATCCAAAAGAAGCCCTGTTTCTGAAGGCCAAATCCACTTTGTAATGAGTAATAAAGTTATGAGGCTTTACCTATGTTGCTGCAGCACAAATTGAATCTATGGGTAGTATAGCCTGAAAGGCTGAAGAGGTTGCAAAATCTCTTGTAGAATGACCCTTTATCTTTCCTGGTAGTTCTCTATTTTGAGATCTGTATGAAAAGGTTATGCAATCAGTAAGCCATTTTGAAAGCGTGACTTTAGATATTAGGGCGCACTTTTTCATATCCGAGAAAGATATAAACAGTTGATCTGATTTTCTGAGTTCCTTAGCTCTGTCCAGTTAGAAATGCAATTGTCTGTGGACGTCCAGTTGAGTAATCTGTATTCGGCTTTGTTGCCATAGTTTGGGAAAAACACTGGTAGTTCAATGGATTGGATTTAAATTATTCTCAGAACATACTTTGGGAAGAAAGGATGAATTAGTTCTCAGGGACACACTATCCTTGTGGAAAAATCAAATAGGGGGAGATGTGATGGCTACTAAGAAGATTGTTTTCCATGTTAGAAACTTTAGATGACAAGATGCTGCAGGTTCAAAGGGAGGAAGGATTAGAGTGGACAATACCAAATTAAGGTCCCAAGGAGCTGGTGATTTTTCTATTGGAGGCCTTAGCAAGAACGCACCTCTCAAAAAAGCATTGCACAGTATGTGGGACATGATTTTTGAATCCCATCTCTCCAATATGATAGTTTGATATAGCAGCCAACTGAACTCTTATGGTAGCCGCTGCTGCATCTTAACTGAAAAGATGTGACTGAGGCAGTGAAAGGATCAATGTGACTGTTGACAGCCCAACAGGGAAACCTTTTCCATTTGCTAGCATAAAGCTTTCTACTTGTCATCTTATGGGATGAGATTAGAATACGTTTCACAGCGGGAGAAATATTCAGAAGCCTGGCTAGAAGTGGAGCAGCCAAGCTGCCAGTTTGAGGGTTTGGACCGAAGGATGGAGCATCCCTGATGGATGAGTCATTAGGTCTGGAACTGGGTCCACAATCCACGGCTCCTCTTGTAGATGGGGCCATAGGAAGGGGAGACCATTCTGATGAGGCCAGTATGGGGCGATGAGTATTAACCTGTTTCTCAACATGTTAGCTTTCTGAAGGACTTTGGGAATCAAGGGAAAAGGAGGAAAAGCATAAAGACCACCTGGGGGCCAATCGTGTACAAGTGCATCCCTTGGTGACTCCCCCAGAGGGGGATCAGGGCAAAATAGCTGCTGCATTTGGCATTCATGGATGTGGCAAAAAGGTCGCAGCAAGGCTGACCCCAATGGAGAAAAATCTGCTCCACAATTTCCTGCTTCAGGGACCACTCGTGAGATATTAGAATACTTCTGCTGAGTTTGTCTCCCACCATGTTGGATTTCCCCAGGATATGTGTTGCTTTTAGAAAGCATTGGAAAGAGACTGCCCACTACCACACTCTTTGAGCATCTTGACACAGGGGGTAAAGACCTGGCTCCTCCTTGTTTATGTACCACCCCACTGACATTGCCTGCCTGGACTGCAATCGTTCCTAGTGGAAGGGAGTTTCGGAATGCTTGCAATGCCAAAAGCACAGCTCTCATCTCTACGACACTGATATGCAAGTGGTTCTTATAGTCCTACCAAACTCCTTGGACAGTCTTCCCCAGATAATGCCCCCCAACCCTATCTGGGAAGCATCCATGGTCACTGTAGCTATTGGTTGTGGGGGAATGAATAGCCTGCCCACATCCACGAGTAGAATGAAGCCACCAGCGCAGATCCCTCTTTCAAGATACCGTTATGACAATCTTGTGGGACATGGGTAACTCCTGCATGGATCACTGGGTGAAAAGTAGCTACTGTAGAATTCTCATGTGCAGATGAGTGAAAAGTAGCCACTGGAAAATTCTCATGTGCAGACTAGTAAGGAGTACCAAGGTTATTGCTGCCACCATGGCACCTAAAATCTGCAGAACAACCTTCGCTTGTACCTTCTTCTTTGTAAGAAGGTTCTTTACTTGTTGATATAGTGGTTTGTACCCTGTTGGGAGGATGTCTGGCTACCATGTCTCTTGTGTTGAAGTCTGCTCCTATGAATATAATATGTTGTGATGGCAGCAAGGCAGACATTTTGAAGTTTATCGTGATGTCTAGTTGGGAGCAAAGGTAGATGGTGGCATCTCTTGCTCTGGTTACTAGATGCTTGGTGGTGGCAGTTAGGAGCCAGTCATCCGTACGGAAACAACCAGAATCCTAGACGCCTCAAGTGAGCCATGACTACTGCCATGCATTTGGTGAACACACTGGGTGGTGTAGTGAGACCAAAGGGCAGAACTCAGAATTGATAATGACTGGCTCCCAGTCGAAAGCATAAGTAACTCCTGGCTCTCCTGTCCATCTTTATGTGGTAGTACACATCCTGGAGATCTACTGAGCACATCCAACTGTCTTTCCCAGAAAGGGGAGTATTGACTGCAGTGTCACCATCCAGAACTTGGATTTTTTTACAGACTTGTTTCACCTGCTGAGATCCAGAATAGGCCTCCAGTCCCCTGCTTTTTTGGAACTAAAAAGAATCTCAAGTAAGTTCCGGATCCAATTTGTTCTGCAGGGACGTTTTGGATGACTCTCTTTTTCTAGCAACCTTTGTACCTTCAGGGTTGCCTGGTCCCTCTGACTGGGTGGAACATCCGGGACTGATCTTTTTCTAAAGGGGGAGAGGAAAAGGGTATACAGTAGCCTCTGGATATGATCGCTTGTAGCAATTTGTCAACAACCAAAACTAGTACAACAAAAAAGCACAGCAGTGTGTAGAATTCCAGGATACAAACTTTAAAGAAAATAAGCACTTTTGTCAGGCACAAGAACCAAACTTCTTCAGATAAAGAAAAAAAGTTATCTGTCCTACTTATACCACATTTGAAATACATCATGGTCCAACAGCCAATGAATCTAAAACAATAAAATATGCAAATTGCAACCTACAGCCATAATAGTAACCCTTTGTTTACCAAAGTCTCAAGCATGTAAAAAAAATTTAAAAATATACAGAACATATCAAAAACTATTTATATGCTTACAAATATATAAACAAATAAACATTCATGCTTGCTGACAAAAGAGTTTAAAAACTGTACTTATTATCTTTCAAACTGCTTTAATTTTAAAAGTACTGGAGATGGAAATACGGTCATTCAGCCCAGGGAGGAAACATGCATTCAAATAAATTTGCCACCAGGTTTCTTTTTATTCCAAATATAGTTTCCAAGGCCATCATAGGGACTTTTTTGAACTTAATGCATTACCACAAATTTAAATTGATGTTCAGGGTACTTAGTCAGATGCCAATAGAAGGCATTAGTCTCCTTCTTGGGGCTATATCATATTGATGTTCACATATTCTCTGAGCAAGTTTATGTTCGGTTTTGCCTACATAAAAGGCAGGACATTGTAAGCACAAAGCAATATATATACCACTGACTGGGAATAACAGGAATGTTCTCAGAATATTTTCCTTTTATATCAATATTTCTTCCCCTTATACCAACACTTGTACCAATAAAAATGTGTTTACACTGTCCGCAAAAGAGACATCCTCAGAGGGTGACCATGGGGACCCTTCTGAATCATCGAGGTCCATGTCTGAAGTGATGGGTACTCCTCAGGGGAGTCTAGATGTGTCCTCTTGCATAACCTCTTCCAAAGGACCTCTTCAGAGGGGTACTCAGTGGGGCTTTGGGTCTCCACGCTTCGGAGGGGGAGATGGTAAAGAGACAAGACTCTGGTGCTTTTGGGGGAAGAGTGTTTGGCTCCGTCAGTGGAGCTATCTGGGGTGAAAGCACACTCCTCATGACCTTGAAAGCACCATGGCCCAGCTCCAAGGGAGCTCCCGGCTCTGAGGAATCAGAAAACTCCCCATAAACCAAGGCCGTGGACTCTGAGGCCAATGTAGGCGCCAAGCTCACCTGCACAGAAGCCCTGAGAGGTAGAGTCAGATCAGACAACTGTCCAACTTCACTCTCCTCCCTGGACCCGACAGGGGAGTGTCGGCCCCTAGACCCCTCAACAGATGATGGAACTGAGGAGGTCGGAGTGGTAGTCAGGGCGAAGATCCTGGAGCAGGTCTCGGCCCCGACAGTTCCATCTGATTCAAGCACTCCAGCTCCAAAGCCACAACATGGGTTGGAGGAGGAATCGATTAAGGGAAAGTGGCGGTTGCCGGTCCCGAATCCGTCGGGGTCGAAAGAATCTTGGCCAGCGCCGATGTCCGTAACAGCCTCTTGACTACGCACTCCACAGTCATCCAAAAGACTCCTATAGGGCTGAGAGGATGGGATCAAGGATCTGACTGATTGGAGGATAGATGAATGCAATACTGAAGAGACCAGTTCCAAAACTGGGGACCGGCTTGTCGGCTTCGAAATAACTAGGGGAGCCGAAGAGGTTGATTTTTCGGGCCTGAAAAAGTACAGTTTTGTACCTACCATAAATGTAGATGTTAGAGTGTATACCCTGCTGCAGTCATCACACTTGGGTTATCCTGCCGTCAGGCGGTCCCCGCAGTCGGCCCGAATTCCAAAGTCTTGGTCTGGCATCAGTTGCTGCTGCTTCTTCCCTGACATCAGTGCACCAGGGGTATATGAAAGGCATCCAACGCCATTTTCTTCAGTTTTTCTTGCCCCAGATGTCAGGTGCCCCCTCGAAATGGTGGTCAGTAGATAGTACCAATAATAAAAAGTGTAGCATAAACAAAATATCCCTCCAGCTATAAGCAAATACACCACAAAGGTTGTAACAGATATTAAGGCATAGAAAGGTTTTAGAGAGGGGATGGAGGGAGGGTAACCTGGACTGCAGCAGGGTATACACTCAAACATCTACATTTACGGTAGGTACAAAACTGTACTATGTTCATCGTGTTACCCTGCTGCAGTCATCACACTTGGGTAGAATCCCAAAGCCAAGGATGGGAGGTGGAGTCAAACAGGGTTAGAGGAGGCTAGAAGGCCCTGCAAAACTGCAGTGGCGAAGCCATCTCTAGTCTTAGAGTAAAGTGGTAAGTGGTAATGTTTGGTGAAGGTGTGTACTGAACTCCAAGTTGCAGCTTCCAGAATATCCTTGGTTGGCACCCCCCTGAGGAAGGCTGTAGATGTAGCTGCTGCCCTGGTAGAGTGGGGCCTAATGCTAACAGGAACTGGTTTTCCATGGTGGGTGTAGCAAAATACGTATGCAATGTCCTATCCATTTGGAAATGGTCTGTTTTCAGATAGCCTTTCCTTGTGATGCTGTAGCATAGCATACAAAAAGCTGGTCAGATTTTCTGAAAACCTTAGTTTTATCCAAGTAGTAATGTAGCTGCCTGTGAATGTCCAAGGAATGCAGGAGACTTTCTCCTTTGTTCTGTGGATTTGGAAAGAAGGTGGGTAAATGGATGGTTTGATTTAGAGCCACACTGGATACCACCTTAGGCATAAAGGAGGGGTTAGTTCGTAGAGAAACTCTGTCTTGATGAAAAATGAGGAATGGCTCTACTGCCATTAGTGCCTGAAGCTCTGAAACTCTTCTAGCTGAAGTAATTGCTAGCAGCAGGGCAGTCTTCCATGATATAAACTTTAAGTCAGCTGAGAAAGCTGGCTCAAAAGGAGGTAGCATAAGTTTTTCCAGAACAAAGTCGAGGTCCCAAGTAGGTGTTGGTGCTCTCCTGGGAGGCCTAATGTTTTTGGCCCCTCTGAGAAACTGCCTTAGGAGTGGATGTGAAAATAAGGGAGGATCCGTGTTGTAGTGAGCAGAAATAGCGGAGGCGTGGATTTTAATAGATGAAAAAGAAAGCCCTTTGTGTAACATCTTAGTTAAATATTGCAGAAATCTGAGGTATGTCAGGCTGAAGGGTATTTTGGCCTTTAGCTTGGTTCCAGGCGCAAAACCTTTTCCATTTGTCTGAGTAGGCTTTCCTAGTGCTGGGCCTCCTGGCCTCCAGAATAACATCCATAACAGCTTGTGAGAGAGGAGCTGGCTGGCTGCTTAGGTGATTTGCCATGCAGCCAAGTTTAAGGTTTTGAGCTGGCTGTGTAGAATCTGATTGTCTTGCTGTGTGAGCAGATGGGTAATTTGTGGTAGAATCCATGGTGGGCCCTGGGCCATATTCCTTAATAGTGGGTACCAGTGCTGGCGTGGCCAGTCTGGGGCAATGAGTATCATTCGGGGTCTCTCCATTCTGACTTTCAGCACCTTTGTGAGAAGGGGTAATGGAGGAAAGGCATATACTGTCAGCATTTTCCAACTGAATGAGAGTGCGTCCACTTTCCAAGCTTGATGGTGAAAAGTCCTTGTGCAAAATTTTGTTAGCTGATAGTTTTGAGGGCTGGCAAACGGGTCTATGCCTGGGAGCCCCCATTTTTGAGTTATCATTGCAAATACTTGTGGATCCAGTTTCCACTTGTGGGGATCCATGATGTTTCTGCTTAGGTCGTCTGCCAATGTGTTCTTTTTTCCTGGCAGGAATTGAGCTTGTAATTGAACTTGGTAAGCCAGTGCTGTGTTCCACAAGGTCACTGCTTGTCTGCATAGAGGGTAGGAGTGTGTACCCCCTTGTTTGTTTATGTACCACATTACTGTGGTGTTGTCTGTCCTTATGATAAACTGTCCTGGATGTAAGAGGTCCTTGAAGGCTGTCAGAGCATTTTGTACAACTAGCATTTCTTTTTGATTGATGTGCAGATTCCTTTGATCTGCAGTCCATATGCCTTGACTGCACCGTCCTGCCATGTGTGCCCCCCAGGTATAGTCCGATGCATCTGTTGTCATAGTTTGCCTGGCTGGGGGTAGGGTGAAAGGCTGACCCTTGTTGAGGTGACATGCCTGTGACCACCATAGAAACGCCTGTTAAAGGCAGGGAATGAAAGGTATCATTGTTTCCAAGCTGTGGCTGTGTTGAGTCCATACGCTTTTTAGGTACCATTGTAATTTCCTCATATGCAGTTTTGCAAATGGTGTTAGTAGTATGCAAGATGCCATGAAGCCCAAGGCCTGCAGAATTTTTCTTGCAGGGAGTTGGGTCTTTGTTGCCATTGTTCTGAAGTATTGAGTTAACTGTAGTTGTTTGTCTGGTGTCAGATAAGCCATCTGGGCCGTTGTATTCAAGCTGGCACCCAGGAATGTCATATTTTGTGAGGGCACTAGTTTTGATTTCTTTTCGTTTACTGTGTACCCTAGGCAACTTAGAAGATGTTTTACAAAAGCCAGGTGTTGTAAGAGAATGTCCTTGCTTTCTGCTTGGATGAGGCAGTCGTCCAGGTATGGGTATATTTGAATTCCTCTGTCTGCAGTATGCAATTACTGGTGCCAGGCATTTTGTGAAGACCCTGGGCACAATAGATAAGCCAAAGGGCAGTGCAGGGAATTGGTAATGGGTTGAACCTGCAATGAAACGGAGGTATCTTCTGCAATTTTGTCCGATAGGGACATGCAGGTTTGCCTCCTTGAGGTCCGTTACTAGCCAGGCTTTTCTTGCCAAACATGGGAAGAAGCTGCTGTAGTGTTAGCATCTTGAATTTGGGTACTTGCAAGAAGGTGTTTAAAATTGAAAGGTCCAGAATGGGTCTCCAAGCATTGTCCTTTCTGGGGACTAGAAAGAGCCTTGAGTAAAATCCTTGGCCTTGCTCCTGTGTAGGTACCACTTGAATGGCTCTCATGTCCATGAGAGCTGTAATTTGTTTTTGTGCCTCTGCCCATTGATTTTGTGGCAGGTTTGGCATTCCTTTTATCCTTGACAAGGTGTGGAAATGGAATCTGTATCCTTGTGAGATAATGTCCAGGACCCATTTGTCCTTTGTGACGATGCGCCAGTTGTCTGCAAAAAGTGCTAATTTTCCTCCCAAGGCAGCTGCCAAGAGAGTTTAGCTTGGCAGTTTGAGGTTTAATTCATTGTGTTTGCCTTCTAGTAGTTTGGGACCTGCCTTCTCCTTTCTTCTGTGTTGCAGTGCCCCATTGGCGTAGTTTGTAAGGGATTTGTGCTTGTCCTCTGCCCCTTGGGCACCTGTATTTACCCCTCTGTGGTCTGTCAGAAGCTGGCAAGGACCAATTTTTTGTTGGCCAATTTCTGCTGAAGCGTGGGGGCTGTACCTGTAAGAAATCTTTGACCATCTGCAAAGATTTTGCCTTATCCTCAATTTTCTTTAAAACCTTCTCTGATTTAGCCCCAAATAAGACATCCTGCTGTAAGGGTATATCTAGTAACTTTGCTTTAACATGATCAGGCAGAGATTGTTCATTTAAACAAGCATACCTACGTATAACAGACCCAGTAACAGCTGCTCTGAGGAAGCTTCCAAGGCATCAAAACTACATTGTAAAGTATGTTTGCCCACCTGTTCAGCTGCATGCAACAGATCCTGCATTTCCTTGAATTCAGACTGTTGAGGGTGCATGCCCATCTTTTGTTTTATTTGAGACATTAGGAATTGCTGGTATTTAAGCATGTGAAATTGACAATTTAGTGCTCTCACAGCTAGAGTAGCGGAGGTGTAAACCTTCTCCCCCCACCTATCTAGTGCTCTGGAGTCCATTTCAGAGGGTACAGGATTTTTAGCCATAGAAGCCTTAGCCCCTTTGGGACCCTGGAAGATTGTCTCTGGATCAGCAACAGGGCTTTTGTATAGGAATTTGTGCGAGTCAGGCACTCTATAGTATCTATCCAGTTTGGCTGGAGCAGGAGGCAGAGAATCTTGATTTAGACTAGATTCTAAGAAAACATCATCCATAATGTCTAAAACTGGGGGGATAGCAAGTGGTCTGTGCTGGGGGAGTAAAAGAAACTCCCGGAGCCTTGACCTTCCCAGTGGAAATGTTCCCTCATGGTATGTAAGGTTTCCCCAAAGGAATAATCTTCAGGGGGAGAAGCTGAGGGAATGGAGTCTTCAGCCTCAGAATCTTCATAAGGGGGAAAGGAGTAATCCTGTTCCTCAGAGGAGCCTGAGGAAACAGACACTTGATCAGAGGAGGCATAATCCTCCTCTTGTCTAGGCCTTTTGTCGGGGGGGAGGGGTTGGGAACCCCTGATCAAAGAAATCAAATCTTCAGCCATTTTAAGCATCTGTTTCTTAGGCATAGGGCCTTGACCTGCAGATTGAAGTGTAGGCTTTTTTGGTTTTAGAGGAGTCAAGCTTAGCATAAGATTTTATGGTGAGAGTAGTCTGTCTAAAGACACCTTCAGAAACCGAAGGTGTTTCTACAGCACCGGCTTCTCCTACTGCAATGTCGTCGGTAGGGCCTAAAGAAAATGGCTGCGTCAGCCTAGAACTCCCTGCTGGGGGATCCGAAGCGGTCTGGGGATCCAATTCAGCGGTAGCCAGGGGCTGTGTAGGTGCCTCACTGAAAACTGGAGAACCGGCAACCGGCCCAGCCGAGGCCTCAGAGTCTGGCTTGGATCTAGGCTGCCTGTCTCTATCCTTGCATTTTTTATGCACGCCGGTAGTCGGTTGCTCCGACGGCATAGTGTAATTAAATTTTCTACCGAAGTAGTGTAGTGCGAAATCAAAGCGTCGCTTTATAGTTCGCTTATTGAACCTAGCACAAAACCGACAACCAGTGACGTCGTGGTCTGGGCCTAGGCAAGGTATACAAAAAGAATAAAAGTCCTTATGAGGCATTTGCTTCCCACAAGAAATGCAATTGTTAACTTTTTCTGACATTGGACTGACGCAAGAAAAGGTTCCCCAATGGGGTACTTAGCTTTGAAGACTTTGGACTGAAACGCTATTCGAAAATCTCAGGTGTCAGCCAACCGGCACTTGCGAACTGCTTCTGCTTCGGGCACCGCGCGGCAAGAAAGACTGAAGAAAATGGCGTCAGATGCCTCTCATATACCCCTGGCGCATTAACGTCAGGGAAGAAGAGACAGCAACCGATGCCGGACCAAGACTTTGGAATTCGGGCCGACTGCGGGACCAATGATGGCAGGATAACCCAAGTGTGATGACTGCAGCAGGGTAACACGATGAACATCCTTCGGCTACATGGATGATTCTTTCCCCTGCTTTCTTGATGGTTCTGATGCTGGATCCATGGAAGGCTTTCTTGATGGTTCTGATGCTGGATCCATGGAAGAAGATCTTTCTGAAGAATTCTCCGACCTAGGTGATTGAGACTGGTGACAGGATTTAGAGGAACTCTGTTACCCTTCTAGCACCTTAGAAAAAGGAACTTTCAACAATCCCCTTACAATCAACTTATTTTTTCTCTCCATTAACACTCTGGAGCTGAATGCATTACAAAAAGAACATGACTCTTGCAGATGGACAGCACCTAAGCACTACCCACAACTGGTGTGTCCACATCTGTCAAGGACATTTTCTGGCTGCAGATCACATTTTTTAAAGCCAGAGGGCTTTGCTTATTTAGCATCTTTAGACATGACTAAGCCACAACAATGTCACCAACTAAGAACTCCACCAACAACAAGAACAACTTTTTTTTTTTTAAACAAACTACAATGCGCAGCAAAAGGTAGCCAGATGAGAAGTCTCTAATTTAAATGACAGTTTCCTCACAGTCAGAGGAGAAGTCTCCTTAAACGAGAAACTCCTCACAGGAAAAAGGAAAAGGGGAAAGTAGGAAAGCCCTCTAAGTTAAACGGGCTGAAAGGAGCAGTTTAACTCAAATAGACTACCTAATGACAAGGGGATAAGATAAGCAACACAGTTTTAAAACAGAAGACCCAAAAAACTCTCTAACTTAATCAAGTTTGGGACCGGGATAGGGTGAAAGATAAACAGCCTAGCAAAAGACGATAGCCAGCAACAAACAGTACACAAAAATCACAACGGACCCAGAAGGGTTAGTGTCTAACACACTAACAAGAATTATCCAACACACACATTAAACATTTTAGAGCAACAAGTTCTATAAATGAAGAACATGAAGAAAATTATTCCACTTAGCATGGAGCCTAGTAGAAAACACCCGATCTTGTTTAGAGGCAAACAAGATCTGGGTTATCTTCCCAAGGCATTATGGTATAGGGTAGAGCCTCGAGCCAGTGGAAGCTCTTGAGCGTTCGTACAGGCTGAATCAGAATCGATTCTCAGTTCTGAATCCTTCCAGCAATGAATGGAGGCGAGATGAGGACAACATAACGTCATTATTTTAAATTAAATTTCCTGGAAAATAAATGAGTATCAATTAAAACAGCTATCATATTCGCTCTCTGTGCAGGAATAATAGAAAAAAAAAAACTTTTCCTAAAACTTTAACATGTATATCAGAAAAAAAAAAAATAAACAGTTACTTAAATTAAAAATAGAATGAAGCGTTCAGGTCAAAATCTAAAGTGCAAACAGCGAAAGCAGAACGCCAATGACTCGCTAGTCTCCTCACAACCAGCGATGTCCAACAACAATGGAATAAAGTTATCAAACTCCACGAATTGTGTAAAAACTGATTTAATATAAACTTGTTGAATCCAAAACCTGTTAAGCGCTTTCACCCACTGAGTCGTGGGCTTCATCAGAACAATCAAACAGCTATTCACTACCATTTAAATATACTACTTTGGCACCAAAATAATTTCAACTTCTTAAAGCTACAACCTATGTATAAAAATTCATGCAACACCAAATAACATCATTTTAAATAAACATTCTCTGTGATAAATAAGTAAATGAATAATAAACACTGTTCCTTACATATAATAAGTCCATCTAAATAAAAAATCCATGTAATTAATAAAAAATAAACATAAAACTATACACACATACAATACATCAACTTGCTGTTTCTAAAATTGGTTTAACAGATATATACTCATTTAATCAGGGTGGTGTCATAGCATCTGTTAGTATCTGCCACCACACCTCTTTGTATGCTAGTATATTTTTAACATTGCCACCTCTTGGATTATTTGATATATTTTCTAATATAGCAAATTTAAAATAATGATAGTCTCCTCGACTGTCAATATGTTTATATAATGCATTTTTTGGGTCTTTTGTTTTAATACTGTATAAATGAGAGTAAATTATTTTCTTAAAATTTCTCTGTCTTTCCTATGTAAAATGAAGGACATAACATACATTTTGCCAGATAAACAAGCATTTTGGTGTTGCAATTGCCCTGTTTAAATTTGATCTTAGTCCTATTAATGTTTTCCAATGTTGTTTTCGTCTCTTCATTTATAGCAAAACACTGATGACAAACACCACATTTCGCAGTGTGTGTGTGTGCCCCCTGGTCTTGCTTGCTCAGTACTGGTACATCCTACTGACCGATCAAGAGAAACTGGCTATGCTCCTGCAATAACCCCAGCTAATCTTAACCCCCTCCCATCACCAGTATCCTTTCATCTTCCTCATCTCCATTTTCTTTTTTATCTATTCACTCCTACTTAGAAATTACTCTCTTTTCTTTGAACTATACTTGTCTCTAAACTCTTTAGCTAACTCTTAAATTATTTTACTTCTCTGTCTCTCACTATGCTGATCAGTACTCCAGTAATATCTGTATCTCCCTCTCACCTTTTTCTCTACATCCTCTTATTGTGGTTCAAATGCCTTGTGTATTTGTACAGTAAATGCCTTATCTATTTTGTATTTACTTTTGTTATCATGTAGTAGATAGCGGAGCTTTTCTGTATTTGTACAGTAAATGCCTTATGTATTTTGTATTTACTTTTGTTATCATGTAGTAGATAGCGGAGCTTTTCTCCTCGGGCCTCCACTGAAAATGGACATGTATCCAGTTGGACTAGCCCGGTTAACAAATGTAAAATAAAATAAATAAAAATAAAACTGGATATATTAGGGTCCAAACCAATATTTGTTTACAAGATGGGAAGTAATCTGAAAAAATTACTAGAGAATGGTCATAAACCAAGCAAGACCAGGGGGCGCACGCACACTTCGAAATGTGGTGCTTGTCATCAGTGTGTTGCTATAAATGAAGAGACGAAAACATTAATAGGACTAAGATCAAATTTAAACAGGGCAATTGCAACACCAAAATGCTTGTTTATCTGGCGAAATGTATGTTATGTCCTTCATTTTACATAGGAAAGACTGAGAGAAATTTTAAGAAAGAATTTACTCTCATTTATACAGTATTAAAACAACAGACCCAAAAATGCATTATATAAACATATTACCAGTCGAGGACACTATCATTATTTTAAATTTGCTATATTAGAAAATATATCAAATAATCCAAGAGGTGGCAATGTTAAAAATATACTAGCATACAAAGAGGTGTGGTGGCAGATACCAACAGATGCTATGACACCACCCGGATTAAATGAGTATATATCTGTTAAACCAATTTTAGAAATAGCAAGTTCATGTATTGTATGTGTGTATAGTTTTATATTTTTTTTTTTATTAATTACATGGATTTTTTTTATTTAGATGGACTTATTATATGTAAGGAACAATGCTTATTATTCATTTACTTATTTATCACAGAGAATGTTTATTTAAAATGATTTTATTTGAGGTTACATGAATTTTTATACATAGGTTGTAGCTTTAAGAAGTTGAAATTATTTTGGTGCCAAAGTAGTATATTTAAATGGTAGTGAACAGCTGTTTGATTGTTCTGATGAAGCCCACGACGCAGTGGGTGAAAGCGCTTAACAAGTTTTGGATTCAACAAGATTATATTAAATCAGTTTTTACACAATTCGTGGAGTTGGATAACTTTATTCCATTGTTGTTGGACATTGCTGGTTGTGAGGTGACTAGCGAGTTATTAGCATTCTGCTTTCGCTGTTTGCACTTTAAATTAAAAATCAACACCAATGTCTGCCCGGTTCTCCCACACCCTTTTCCTCAGCCTCTTACAATCTTGTTCAACACTCTTACATTTCTTCTCCCTGGTGACAATAATCATCGATATTAGTTTGGTTGGTGGAAGCAGTATTGTTGGCAAAAAAAAAGTGTGTCTGTCGTGTCGGTGTCCAAAGTGATAGTGAAATTATATGGATAACAATTTTCAGCCAAATTAAGAACTTGGTTATTGGTGTTAGAAATTAACAGAGGGAAGTCATCCAATGAAAACATACCAGGTTACAACTTGGTGCTCATTTGACCTAGTACTGATCTTGTTAAAGTCTCTGGCACTTTTCAAAATATATGCTGTATGATTTTTATACTGATCAAGATCTCTTATCAGTTTTTTTACTGATCAAGATCACTATCAATTTTTTTTTTCTTTTTAATAACTGAAGTAGAAACATGCCTTGATAATTTGGAAGAAATACTGTCCCATAAATACTTAACTGTACTGAAAATGGGTGTTGCTGAATTGTGCTATTAAGAATTATTTCTTGATCTAAATTTGCTAATTTAGAATGATTATGTTCAACCATCACTTCCAAAATCCTTATACTAGCCTCGTTATGTATTTGACATAAATCTGTATATACTCATTTTTTTTATCCCATTGGGAAATTTAAATACCCGTAAACCCACTGGAACGATATTACTTTGAATACAATGAACAATACAAAAGTTATCATATTCAATGTTTTTATAAATTATTAAAAGTCTTTCAAGTTTATAAATCAAGGACTTACAGTTGCTTAAGGTTGTCCGAGTCTATATTAGAACATCGAAGTTTCAGAACTTCGAATGTTCTAATATTGAACCCTATTCAGTGAACGCTGAAAACAGTGAAGCTACAGAAAACCGATTTTTTTCCTAGGGAAAGAATTCGGTTGTCCGTTTCTGTTGCTTCACTATTTTCAGCATTGTGGTGGAAAGTTACAGGTCGGGTTCAGGTAAGTGTGCGATTGGACACGGGTTAGGTGAGTTAAGGTTAGGACGTGGGTGAGGTGAGTGTGCGATAGTGACGGACCTTAGGGTTAGGGTTTGGGTTAAGGTAAGTGGATATAAAGTGGTGTATGTACAGTTTAGTGTAGGGTTAGATGTAAGACTTTTAGGTCTATGTGTGTGGATTGCCGTTTGTTTGGTGTGCTTGTGTTGTGTGCATGTTTCGGAACAGCAAATTTTTTCCCTAGGAAAAAATTCGCTGTTCTGCATGTTCGATGTTTTCACTGTTCGCTGAATAGGGGTCGATATTAAAACATTCGAAGTTGTGAAACTTCAATGTTCTAATATAGACTCGGTTGTCCCAGCCATGGTGGAAAAAGATGTTCTTGTGCCTCTGTCTCTATACTTATAAACAGATTAACTCCTTTACTTGAAAGCGTGTGTTCCAAAAAACTTTCAGAACTGTAAGCACCAAAGTCTTTTCAGATTCACTGGAGACATCAAACTGTGCGTTGCACACACACACACACACACACACACACACACACACACACACACACACACACACACACACACGTTTGCTGTGTAGGTACATATGGCAAATCTGGTAGATATAACATACATGTATATATTGCACATTTCTATATATTTAGATCAGCTTCCCAAAAAATAAAACCATGTGTTATTTACAACTGTGAAAGTCAGTTTTTTAAATTTTGATATAGGGAGTTGCATTCCCTATGCAACCTATACTCCCGATCTGGCAAAGATATCAGCATGCCTATTAACACAATGATGAGATCTGAAGAGGATGTATATTCTGGAATGTGGCAAAGGAGCAGAATGATTCAAAAAATACGAATACACTCAGAGAATGTAAACTCATAGTGAATTAACAAGTAATTAATATATTTTTTCAGAGGGTCTGTTCTGTGACTTTGTATTGTAATTTCAGACGTACTGTCAGGGCATCATTGGAAATCACATTGCCAAGTAATTACTGGTTCATGTAATCCTAAGCAATATAAAATGGAAACTCTAGTACATGATAGCACAAGCATACATTATTGACACAGGTGGCTTCTGCCCCCCGCCCCCCCAAGAATAAGTCATCATGACATTGTACAGAACTCTGACATCAGGAAGGTTGACAAAGTGACATCTGGCAAGATAGATTCTTAAAGTGTTATTTTTGCAATGTATTATGTTGTGTACATCAGAAAGTTACTTTATATATGGTTTCTATATTGCGTGTATGCCATGCCCCAAAATGAATATGCAAATCCAAAATTGCCTCTCCTTACTTGACAAACTGTAAGCCTCCACATCCATGAATGTTTGTGTGTAATTTTTGCACATATGGAATAACAAAATTGTGAAGCAAAGCTGGGCTTACACTGGCTTGAAGCTTTACTTAGACAGTGGTGTCAAAGTGATGGACTTGCTGCAACATCTGTGGGGTGTCCTGACTTGACATGTGCCAATAGTTTTTGCACCGCTTAGCCATTACTGCAATGTTTTATGGAGAGGGAGCCAAAGCTCCACTATTCACAAACATATGCAGTGTGTGTGTGTGTGTGTGTGTGTGTGTGTGTGTGTGTGTGTGTGTGTGTGTGTGTGTGTGTGTGCATCTGCTAGGTCAAACAAAAGTGTAATGAATAGCAAGAGTTACAGCTGTGGACTGACAAGTGCTGACAAGGTGATGGGCGTCAGGTGTCATAAGAATGGGTTTGGAGACAAGTGTAGTGACATTTAAAGAGATTTGCCCACATTAACCATGCATCATTGTGTGTGTGTGTGTGTGTGTGTGTGTGTGTGTGTGTGTGTGTGTGTGTGTGTGTGTGTGTGTGTGTGTGTGTGTGTGTTGTAAAAGAACTATAAGGCAAATCTGTTCTGACACCTGCTGGCTGCCCTGCTGAGGGGGATACTTGGGTAAGTGCAGTGGACTGATTCTAATATGTAGGGATGGGAGTCCTGAACTGCCATCAAATTGTTTTCTTTTGCAAATGCTATTAAAACAGTGTTTTGCAGAGAGGTGGGAAAAGCCTCACAGTTGATGGGTATGTTGTGTGGGTGGCTGTGAGTTTGTGGGGGAGTTGAAGTGTGATTTATAAGTGGGGTGTGAATGTTATGCATTTTGAAATCGAGAGATTAAGAGTAAAAGTACGCTCAGTCTGATCTCTAACAATTTTATCATTGCTTGATTACAACATATTGGCCTGTGGTTGTCAATGCATTGTTTGTGTGCCCTGTTTGGCATATGGTATCACTGCTACTGTTGCTGGTATGTTACTATTTCAATATATGTGTGTCATGAAGTATGTACATGCCTGTATAATTTGGGGTGGTTGCAATGGAGAACAGATGAGTAGCAGTATTGGATATCTTATCAGTGTATTTTATTTATTTTTATTTTATTTTACATTTGTTGACCGGGCTAGTCTAGCAGGATACATGTCCATTTTCAGTAGAGGCCCGGGGAGAAAAGCTCCAAAGAACAGAGGTACATAAACAAAAACATCAGCAGATCAAGTAATTATTATTACATTCATAGGCAAATAAAGCAAACAAGTAGGTTATACATCTTGTTTAAAAGAGGTACAGACTTATGTAGATGGTCTAACATGGCTACATTGTGGAACCTTAAGGTTTTGGGTTAGGTAGAGGCTTAGGTGGGCCTGGGACGTTTGCTATTAGTCTGGATTAGAACAAAGGCATAGCCATTGGGACTTTAGGAGATCTTTAAGGTGTTTTTTGAATTGGTGAAAAGAGGTCGTGAGTCTTAGGTTGTTTGGGAGGGCATTCCAGGATTTACCAATGGAATTGGCATAGAGTGCTTCACCTCCCGAGTTGTTAGATTTAATGGTCTGTACTTGTAGACTTTTGGATGACCTGAGGGACGTAAGGTTGGAGTAGGGGGTAAGTATTTTGTTCAGTGAGGGGGTTTTGTCTGGATGGTTGATTGTTTTAAATGCCTCAGTGAGTTGGTTGAGTTTGAGAACGTTGGGCAATTCTAACCATTCCAGTTTCCTTAGATTTAGGCAATGATGGGTGCGATAGGGCATTCCTGTTATGAATCTGGCTATATGGTTATAGGTTGTAGATAGTTTATTGAGCTCTCTCTTGTTAAGGAAGGAGAATATCGGGGAGGCATAAAGGAGTGTGGAGAGGTGGGTCCGGGCGATAGTTAGTTTGGTGTGCGGGGTTAAGAAGTTCTTTATTCTATACATGGACCCGAGTTTCTTGTATACTGACTTAATGGTCAGGCTGACATGCGTATCAAATTTAAGCTTGTGGTCTATGGTCACCCCTAGTAGTTTGGTGTGGGAGACAGGTTCGATCATGGTCCCATTGTTGGAGGACACATGGAAGGTTGGGTTGTTGGTATTAGGAGATTCTTTTCCTTGGGAGGTGATTGGAGTGGGGAAAAATAGAAGTAATTTGGTTTTGGTTGGGTTGAGTAAGAGTTTTAGTTCCGAGAACCATTTTTCAACTAAGGAAAAGCAGTTTTGGGTTGTGACTGGGAATTTGGCGAGAGAGATGTCAGAGCAGATCAGGGTGGAGTCATCTGCATATTGAATACAGGTGGCTTTGGGAATGATAGAGTGTAGACCATTTATAAAAATGGAAAAAAGAAGGGGTCCGAGAATAGATCCTTGGGGAACACCGATATTAGTGGGGAGTAGGTCTGATAGCCTGTTTTGTCACTGGACCGCCTGTTTTCTACTAGAGAGGTAGGCGTTAAACCAACTTATGGTTGATTTGCTAAGATGAAAGGTTTCCAGTTTGTGGAGCAACTGTTGGTGATTGACCATGTCAAAGGCTTTCGATAGATCGAGAAAGAGCGCAGAGGATATTAATTTATTATTGCGGTTGTGGTTGACTGAGTCAACAAAGGAGAGGAGAGCAGTGGTTGTGCTATGATGGGGGCGAAAGCCGTGCTGGGTGTTAGACAGGAGGTTATTTCGAGTAAGATGGGTAATGAGTTGCTTGTGAACGCAGCGTTCCATGATTTTGGCTAGAGGAGACAGTATAGCTATGGGTCTGTAGTTACAAGTGTCAGTGGAGGACCCTCCTTTATGGAGAGGGATGATATAAGGAGATTTTCCAGATTGAGGGAATAGAAGCTTCAGAAATGGACTGGTTGATCAAGATTGAAACAGGGTAGGCTATGGCATCAGATGCTATTTGTAAGTAATTGGCTGGGAGTAAGTCAGCCGCTAGGGTGGTTGGTTTGAGTTTTTTCAAGAGGGTACGAATATAGGAGGTGGATGTTGGTTGTAGGTTAAAGGAGAGTTGAGTTGGGTCATTAGTTAAGGTTACAGCCGAGGGAGAAGTATTAAGCTGACTGGCGAGGGACTGGACGGTCTCAGTAAAAAAAAGAATTAAAAGTGTTGGCTATTTCTCCTGGATCTTTACCCATGAGTTTCTCAGGTGTGGGGGTGGTAGATTTACCTGGATGAAGGAGGTGATTGAATCCAGCCCAGAATTTTTTAGGATTATGCTGGTGTTTATCTTGGAGGTGACAGAAATATTGTTTTTTATCAGACATAACGGCTGCTTTGGTTGAGTTTCTAAGTTGTAGAAACTTGATGCGATCTAGGGGGGGTTTTGTAGTTCTCCATTTGTTCCAGGCCTGGTCTCGGAGTTTAATTTTGGTTTTAGTATCTTTTGTTAGCCAAGGTGCGATACGTTCCTTAGTTCTAGTAAGTCGCTTAGGAGCGTGAGAGTCAAGTATCTTGAGGAAAGTGTCATTAAAGTGTGACACACTCTCATCTAAGGGTAGAGTTTTTAGGATGGACCAATTACATGCTTTGAGGTCTGCAAGAAATTGGTCTGGGACTAAATTCTTACTGTTCCTAACTAGTCTGGTTAGGGGGGGGGGGTTTGTAGTCGGACATTTGTGTTTTATAATAAAGGTAATAAGGTGGTCACTAAGGTCGTTGGGAAGGGTCCCTGCGGTATAGTTATTTGGATCCTTGTTAGTAAGAATCCAGTCAATGATGCTCTCCTTTTGTTGAGCATTTCCAATTCTAGTGGGAGACAGAATATTTTGGGAGAAGCCATGTAAGTTGATGGGGAGAGGATTTGAGTGTTCGGAGTAGAGGGACCAGTCAATATTAACGTCCCCTAGTATTATGGTTTCTTGGGGATAGTTGGTAGCAAACCAACTAAGAATTTGTTCTAGGTTTTCAACATTTTTGCCTGGTGGCAAATAAATTACTATGAGATTAATACTTTTTTGGTTGTTTAGGCATAGCTTTAGGGCAATCAGTTCTAGGTTAGGGACTTTTGGAGGTTGGAGTGGATTCATTGTGATGTTCAAGGAGTTCTTGAACCTGACAGCTATTCCCCCACCCTTTCTAGTTATTTGATCGGTCCTAAGGATGTTATACCCAGGTGGGATAATTTCTTCATCCTTAGTGCTAGGTTTGAGCCATGTTTCTGATAGACACATGATGCCAGGGGAGTGGGTTGCAAGCATAGCATGCAAGTTGTGAACCTTGTTATTGATACTTCTTAGATTGAGATGAAGCATAAGGAGGGAGCCCACTGAGCTTCTGGCTGCTTTCAGGGAGTTAGGGCCTAGGTCATAATTAGGGCCTGGGTTGGGGTGGATATCACCATCTTTTGTGATGGATTTTTTCAAGTAATCAAGTATTTTTTGGAGTTTAATTAGTAATTTAAGATTGTCCTTTTTTGTGGGTGTTTTAGGATGGCAGAGGGTAGGATAAGTTCTTTTGGAGATCGGGTTATTAACAGGGTGGTGAGAGGGAGGGATGAGATTGGAGAGGTTATGGGAATGCAGGGAGGTGAGACCCTTGGGGAGGTAGGCTTCTGCTAGGGCTAGAGTTTCATAACTTGATAAAAGATATGGAATAATAAGGAGTAATGATATGAAGGGGAGGGTAGTAAAAGAGTTTCTATCCAAGGTGTGAGGAGAGGTTGGTGAGTGTAGTGAGCTGGGGGAATTACCTTGGTAAAATGGGTATACAGAAAGCTGGAGGGGGGAGAATAGAGTGTTAATGGAGAGAGGTTAGTGGGTGGGTGGACAGGGGGAGTAGCCTTAGTAGTATAGACAGACAGGGAAATGGGAGGGAGAAGTGTCAGAGTGAGAGACAGTTGTGATTGGTTGGTGATAAGGGGGATGGGCTTAATGACCTAATAAATGTAGAGGTAGTGGGGGCGGGTGGGAATAGGGGGCAGGGTGGGGCGCGGAGCAAGCCCTAGCGTAGCGAGGGCGAAGCGGAGCGGGGACTACACCACAAGGATTTTTCCTGGGTCTTAAAGGTAACAGTGCTTAATGTCATCTTGCTGTTTTTTTGCTGGAAATACCAGTAGGATATATAGCCTGATTTTTAGATCTGGTACTGTCTAATTCCTGCAACAGACGCTAAATAGACAATACACTTTTAGTTAGGATAGTATTTTACCCTGAGTCACTTTAGGATTTTTACACTGCATTCAGAGGTATAGAGAGGAGGCTGGTCTGTGCATTCGCACTGGGGGGGAGTCCATACAAGTCAGCGATGATAGTTTAGATGCCACGCGGTGTGCATCTAGCATGGAGGGCTATCTAAAGTGAGAATAAGGGAGAGAGATAGTGGCTTTAGTATCAGAGTACAAGGTATCTTTAGTTTAGTGAGATTAATACAATAGCATTGCCATAGTCTTAACAGGGTTAAACAACAATATATAGGAGACAGTCAAAAATAACTCACTGTAATTCAACAGGTAAGACAGTTAATAAGCACCAAATTTCAGCAGGTAAGATAATGCAGTAACTTGTTTGTGTGGCTACCAATAGTAGAACTTGTCCAACATAACATTAACTATTTACACTTTCTGCCCTATGTGAGTCCAACAGTACGAACAAGCTCCTTAGTGATAGTGTAATTAATCAGGTACACAAGTATGCTAAGCGACTCAAGAAACCAGGCTGTTAACAAGCAGGCAGAGGTTATTTACGTTTTAAATGCAATAGCAGATTCAGAAACGTCGCTGAGCAACGATCAAGTACAATCAGGCTTTTAGAGTGAACTTAAGAAAATAAAGCGCAACACTCATTCTACGCAATTCAACACAACATTTCCAATGTTAGTTAGCATAAATAGGTCGAACTCTATAGCGACACTAAACAACGCCACGATGCATCCAGTCCATCAGTATGAGCGTGCACAACAAGTAAAACACTCACGTAAAGCAGTATTCTAAAAGTACAATGCAGGAAACACACACTAACCTAGTGTTCTCACAGTTTAAATCAGCAATATAATGCAGCAAATAAACACTAACTTAGTGATTCTCTCTGTTTAAGTCAGTTTACAACATACCCTAAAGCATGGAGAAGCGACCGAGCAGGAGGGCAGGTCAGTACCTGCGCTTATCCATTGAGCAAAAGTAATGGCGGAAAAACCACTAGGGTGTAATGCAACCTCGCTGACATCAGGGACTACACCACAAGGATTTTTCCTGGGTCTTAAAGGTAACAGTGCTTAATGTCAGCTTGCTGTTTTTTTGCTGGAAATACCAGTAGGATATATAGCCTGATTTTTAGATCTGGTACTGTCTAATTCCTGCAACAGACGCTAAATAGACAATACACTTTTAGTTAGGATAGTATTTTACCCTGTCTCACTTTTGGATTTTTACACTGCATTCAGAGGTATAGAGAGGAGGCTGGTCTGTGCATTCGCACTGGGGGGGAGTCCATACAAGTCAGCGATGATAGTTTAGATGCCATGGGGTGTGCATCTAGCATGGGGGGCTATCTAAAGTGAGAATAAGGGAGAGAGATAGTGGCTTTAGCATCAGAGTACAAGGTATCTTTAGTTTAGTGAGATTAATACAACAGCATTGCCATAGTCTTAACAGGGTTAAACAACAATATATAGGAGACAGTCAAAAATAGCTCACTGTAATTCAACAGGTAAGACAGTTAATAAGCACCAAATTTCAGCAGGTAAGATAATGCAGTAACTTGTTTGTGTGGCTACCAATAGTAGAACTTGTCCAACATAACATTAACTATTTACACTTTCTGCCCTATGTGAGTCCAACAGTACGAACAAGCTCCTTAGTGACAGTGTAATTAATCAGGTACACAAGTATGCTAAGCAACTCAAGAAACCAGGCTGTTAACAAGCAGGCAGATGTTATTTACGTTTTAAATGCAATAGCAGATTCAGAAACGTTGCTGAGCAACGCTCAAGTACAATCAGGCTTTTAGAGTGAACTTAAGAAAATAAAGCGCAACACTCATTCTACGCAATTCAACACAACATTTCCAATGTTAGTTAGCATAAATAGGTCGAACTCTATAGCGACACTAAACAACGCCACGATGCATCCAGTCCATCAGTATGAGCGTGCACAACAAGTAAAACACTCACGTAAAGCAGTATTCTAAAAGTACAATGCAGGAAATACACACTAACCTAGTGTTCTCACAGTTTAAATCAGCAATATAATGCAGCAAATAAACACTAACTTAGTGATTCTCTCTGTTTAAGTCAGTTTACAACATACCCTAAAGCATGGAGAAGCGACCGAGCAGGAGGGCAGGTCAGTACCTGCGCTTATCCATTGAGCAAAAATAATGGCGGAAAAACCACTAGGGTGTAATGCAACCTCGCTGACGTCAGGGACTACACCACAAGGATTTTTCCTGGGTCTTAAAGGTAACAGTGCTTAATGTCAGCTTGCTGTTTTTTTGCTGGAAATACCAGTAGGATATATAGCCTGATTTTTAGATCTGGTACTGTCTAATTCCTGCAACAGACGCTAAACAGACAATACACTTTTAGTTAGGATAGTATTTTACCCTGTGTCACTTTTGGATTTTTACACTGCATTCAGAGGTATAGAGAGGAGGCTGGTCTGTGCATTCGCACTGGGGGGGGGAGTCCATACAAGTCAGCGATGATAGTTTAGATGCCACGGGGTGTGCATCTAGCATGGGGGGCTATCTAAAGTGAGAATAAGGGAGAGAGATAGTGGCTTTAGCATCAGAGTACAAGGTATCTTTAGTTTAGTGAGAAAAATACAACAGCATTGCCATAGTCTTAACAGGGTTAAACAACAATATATAGGAGACAGTCAAAAATAACTCACTGTAATTCAACAGGTAAGACAGTTAATAAGCACCAAATTTCAGCAGGTAAGATAATGCAGTAACTTGTTTGTGTGGCTACCAATAGTAGAACTTGTCCAACATAACATTAACTATTTACACTTTCTGCCCCATGGGTCCCAACAGCAAACAAGCTCTAGTGATTAGTGTGTTAATAATTAGGTACACAAAGTATGCTAGCAACAAGAGACCACAGGCTGTTAACAAAGCAGCAGAGGTTATTTATTTTAAATGCAATAGCAGAGAGAGAACAGAGCAGAGCAGAGAGCAACGCCAACTTTAAGTGAACTTAAGAAAAAAAAGCTAAAAAAAAACACTCGCAATTCAACATTCAAACACGCATTAACACAAATAAATTAGCATTAGCATAAATAGACTCTGGTAGAATACTAAAACACAACGCATCAAAATGCGTCCCATCCAAGCATAGTACAATGCAGGAAATACACACTAACCTAGTGTTCTCACAGTTTAAAAATCAGCAATATAATGCAGCAAAAAACTAACTTTATGATCTGGTACTGTCTAATTCTGCAACAGACGCTAAAACAGACAATACACACACTGCATTCAGAGGTATAGAGAGGAGGCTGGGTCTGTGCATTCAAGACTAGTCAGCGATGATAGTTTAGATGCCACGCGGTGTGCATCTAGCATGGGGGGCTATCCTGAGTCACTTTAGGATTTTTACACTGCATTCAGAGGTATAGAGAGGAGGCTGGTCTGTGCATTCGCACTGGGGGGGGGTCCATATAAGTCAGCGACGATAGTTTAGGTGCCACGTGGTGTGCATCTAGCATGTGGGACTATCCTGAGTCACTTTAGGATTTTACACTGCATTCAGAGGTAAAGAGAGGAGGCTGGTCTGTGCATTCGCACTGGGGGGAGTCCATACAAGTCAGCGACGATAGTTTAGGTGCCACGGTGTGCATCTAGCATGGGGGGCTATCCTGAGTCACTTTAGGATTTTACACTGCATTCAGAGGTATAGAGAGGAGGCTGGTCTGTGCATTCGCACTGGGGGGGGGGTCCATACAAGTCAGCGACGATAGTTTAGGTGCCACGCGGTGTGCATCTAGCATGGGGGGCTATCCTGAGTCACTTTAGGATTTTTACACTGCATTCAGAGGTATAGAGAGGAGGCTGGTCTGTGCATTCGCACTGGGAGGGAGTCCATACAAGTCAGCGACGATAGTTTAGGTGCCACGCGGTGTGCATCTAGCATGGGGGGCTATCCTAAAGCATGGAGAAGCGACCGAGCAGGAGGGCAGGTCAGTACCTGCGCTTATCCATTGAGCAAAAGTCCCCCACAAGTGTCCCTAATGTTGGCTTACACTTTCGCTCTGACATACTACAATCTATAATGCTTTTTTAAAAAGGTGTTGGATTGTCATGAATAAATAATGACATTCATTGCAATTAAAGACTTCTTTTTTTTTTCCTTCAGAAAATGAATGCTAATTCATGTAGTCTTATTTTGTGAGCTTACTAAATCAGTAGTATTGCTGATTTCCAAAGTTTCTGATTTGGAATCTTTCCCCAAGAGTCTAAGATGCTACAATTATACATCTAAGACAAACTACATAAAGCAATAACAACAAGAAAAATTAGGTCACAGAGGCTTGGGATATCATTCTTAAGACGAAATCAAGAAAGGTTTCATTGTTATGTAAAGTTTGGCATTAAATACCACAGTTCAAAACAGATTAACTATGCAAAGATAACTATGTGAGAAACCAGAATGCAATTCAAATCAAACATTTTACTGAGCACATTTTAAAAAATGGATAGATTGGCTTAAACTCTGGCTTATTGTGGATGTGTGCGTCTTTTGACTCTAGCTCATTGAACGAGGGGAGATGGAAGGAGTATCTTGGCAAGGAACTGAAACTTGCAAAACTGCTCTTTGTAAAAAGGTCTTTTTTACTTCAGTAATTTGACAGTTTTGCAAAACCTCTTTCAGAGAATATGTAATACACCAACAATAACAACATCTCTAAAACTCAGTGCAGACTAGTCAATGACACATGATCTGCACACTCTCAGACTTGGCAGTTTTTTTCAGGTGTTCCATTCTAAGTGGATGGAAGCATAGTCTGACAACAAATGGAGGGGTTATTTATTCTCACAATCAAACAAATGTAAAGCACCAAAATACCCTTAAAAATACCCTTAAAAACATCCTTAAAAACAAGGCATTCAAAGTAGAAAGAATCTATACACACTCTAACAAAACTGTGCATCAAACTGTGTAGCAAACCCCTTCAATAAACATATCAAATCTTTTTTTAAATATTTTTAAAAAAAAATAGACTAAACATTAATTTACCTCCAAGTTCATCCTCCTAGGATATAAGGCTCTGAAATTCACATTGAACCTTGTTTCCAATTGCAAAAGTTTCTGAGGAAAAATAAATAAATTAAATAAAACATTCCCAGCATATTCATCATGTACTGGTCTAGCCAAAACCCAAAGAAAAAACTGTCAATGGTGACAATATTCTCCAGTTACAAGAACTGCTCATGTCTGAAGTTTCCAAGTTGATGTTTTCCAGCAAATTAAAAGATATTAAAACGCATGTCGCTGAAATAGAAGGGGAAGTGATTGAACGCAAAAAGAAAAAGCTGCTAAGGGATATGAATGGTTATAGAAAGTAACTTGGTTTTCTCTTGGCAGCGTAAACACAGGAAGAGGCGTGATTCTTCCAGTTTTGGAAGCAGCAAATCACATTCATCACATATCTCGCGGGATTCTTCTTTTTCTTCCATAGAGATGGCTGTGAGTGGTCGGAAGACTGTTTCCTTTGAGGATCTTAACATGGAGGCTGGTACATTAGGGCAAACATCTTCACACAGGTCAGATACTTCAGCACAAGGCAAAGGGTGTAATCGAAAAAAAAAAAACAGGGAAAGGGAAGAAGAAAATAAGTCCACTTTTGGGGCAGAAGAAGGGTTTAGATACCAATTCATGGACTTTGCATTCAAATGATGTGTACTTTGTCAATAATGAAGTTTTTTTGAACAATGTGAGTGATAGTTTAAAGATAGTAAATTTGACTGATATGGTTATTGGTAATAAAGCTAAAAATGTTTTACTCAAAGGCACCAAGTTTGTCCCAACGTACTTTCCTACTTTAGCGGATGTACTATGGGAAGTTAAAAAAAAAATTTGTAGAAAATTGCATATTAGGATATTTTTTTCAGACAAAGGTTCTGATTCAGTGCCAGTTGCAGACTGTGATGATCCACTGTTAAATGTTTCTATGATAATCCATTTTTTGATGCTGAGGGGGATGAAATCTTTTGCAGACATTTCTGTTGAAAATTTTGAATATGTAACAAGGTATGGAAAGCTGTAAGCCAAAGGTACCACACATTAGCACATTTTCACTGCCCAGGATCTCTCATGCTACCAATATATTTGAGACAATGTTGTGTACGCAGGTAGAAGTAGAATTTAATAAGTTTTTGAAAAATACTAAATTTAATTTGAGTAAGAATGAGCATTTTGCACTTAAAGAGCTACGTGCTTTGAATTCGCAATACGTCTTCACACAGGCTGACAAAGAGGGAAACTGGGTGATCATGTCCAAGACAGATTATGGTAGGATGGTTGGGGATTTGCAGTCTGATGATAAAGTACATTGGAGGCTAAAGTTTAATCCTATGTTTGAGTTAAATTCATTATTATTACATTTATTGGAAAGGGGTGAACGTTTAGGATTTTTTTCAGCCTCTGATGTGAGAAGGTTGTATATCAAGGAACCAAGGAATGCCAAGATTTTTGTCATTCCAAAAATTCATAAATGCCTGGATAAACCCCCAGGGAGACAGACTGTGTCAGGGGTGGGGACATTTCTGCAGAATACTGGAATCTTTTTAGATTCACAGTTTAAGAATCAGTGGGTATAATCACACATAAAGAACACCAAGGAGTTAATGGATTGTGTCGAAATGTTGAATGACAGGATGACTTATTGGGTGTGTACACACATAAAATCATTGTACACTAGCATAGAAATAAAACAGGGTTTGGAGGTTGTTTTAAAAATGCTGGAGGGACCACGTACTTCATTTATAATTCAACTTTTGGAATTTTGTGTTCTTTTGCAAATGGAAGGCACTGCTATGGGTGCCTCCTTTGCTCCATCTTAAGCAATTTTGTTTATGGCACATTTTGAGAATTCATTTATGTATTTAAAAAATTGTTTTTCAAAGAATGTTGTGTTGTACAAGCTGTACACTGGATGATTTAATTTTTATAATTTTTTTCATGGATGATTTAAGTAAAAATACATTTGGCCTGGAGTTTACACACAGGACACACAAGCATAAAATCCAATTCCTAGATGTGGAACTGTATGTGGATCTTAGCAATGTTATTCAGTTCAGTTCAGTTCAGTTCAGTTCAGACCATATCACAAGGAAACTGCTGTCAATTTTTGTATGCTACCAGTTCTCACCCACCTCATTTGTTGAGATCTCTCCCATATGGGGAGTTTAGGCATATTCTCATCAATACTTCTGATAAGGATCAATTGGGAATAGAGTTTAATAAGGTTAGACATAGGTTACTTTGTAGAGGTTACTTACAGGAGGCAATTTCTGACGCTGAAAAGAGGGTTTTAGGAGTGGGTAAACTTAGTGATGGTAGTGGTGTCATTAATAATAGGTGGGTAATTTACAGTGGAAAAAAGCAAACAGATAAAAGGGATCAGCAGGATTCTATTTATTTTGTAAATACCTTTTCCCCTTTTTCTGACACTCTTAGAAGAACAGTTAACAACCTGTGGCCTGTGATTAGTGAGGATGAGAGT
>NC_056727.1:464984751-464997251 GCF_019279795.1 Protopterus annectens
TGAAATGATTTATTGTGGTCTAATTTTTTTATATCACAAATACATGGCATTTTAACAGGGGTGTGTACACTTTTTAGATCCACTGTATCTATATAGGTTCATAGGCTGGTACTAGGCTATCGTCCCTAGAGCCTATAAAAGCCTAGCAATAACAATTCCCTGGCTATTTCTACCCACAATATTTACTTCCCTGGACCCCTGTCTAGTAGGGTGACTGACATGATCCCCAGGGTGAATTTCCTATCTCCCATCCAATCGTCAAAGTTCCTTTTGAAGAGGGCCAAAGAGGCGCTCTGCTTGACATGTATGGCCAGTCTATTCCACAGTCTGGGGAGGCTCTGGGTCAGGAACCTAGCCCTCTAACATGTTTTGTTCATTGTGGTGACAAAGTTTAGATCCCTGGAGCACGTGGCTCTGAGGGATTGGGATTTCTTTAAGTGTAGCATGTCCAACAGCTCTGGGTTTGACATGGCCTTGTATGTTAAGCAGAGATCGCCTCAGAGTAAAGAGAGAGAGAGATCTGCAGCTAGATGTACATATAGATATACCTATCCATATATACAGCTATACCACACACATATATATATATATATATATATATATATATATAGATATACATATCTATATAGATGTCTCCCGCATATATATATATATATATATATATATATATATATATATATATATATATATATATATATAAACACACTCATTTAGAAGCACTTATCTGTGGTGCAGAGACTGTATGTTCACAATGGTGGCAAATGAATTCTGAGATTAGTGAGGGTACAGGGGATTTATGGGAGGAAAGTTTTGAAGGAGCTCAAGGCTAGGAGCACTAGTAGAAGGCTGAATCAGATCCAACATGTAGCTCAGTACCAAACAGTTGGATGGATCACATGAACAGATGACATGGGACCTATAGATGTAAACAGTAAGTTCGGGTAGACCTATAACAGCAAACTGTCTTTCAGGAAACATACGATGCCCCTTATACTCAAAAGGTCCTCCCCAAACACAAGTATAATTACAGTAAGTAGTCCTTCCACAGACACTACATTTTAATATTCCAATTTACATGTCTCAAAAATTCAAAGAAACAACCTTCTGCAAAATTGCAATCAGTCCACAAGCCCCCCCCCCCCCCCCCCCAAGTACAGTGTTAGATAAATGACAGAGAACAAGACAAATCTTAGAAAAAAAACTGAAGATACCACTGGAGGAATCACAGACATGGGAAGGCTGTATCAGATGAGCAAAGTGCCAATGGGCAGTTGTTCTGGGTGCAAGCTACTGGGGGATGGAGCATAAACTGTAATACATGTGCAAACTGGCTCCAGAAAATCTGTGGTGCTGATAGTCATTTCAGCAACCATGGCTATCATCTTGGCTGCTTAAATGATTTAAAACAATGTCTGCTATTTGACACCTGTGGCAAGGAGCTAATATAGCTCTTTGTTATAGTTCTGTAGAAAAAAAAATATGAAATAGCACTTAGCGGATGCTTTGGTAGTATAGAAGAATGTTTTCTTTGCTCATCTTTGGTTGACAGGATGCCAACCGCAAAAGCTACAGCTCTGCAAAAGGGTATTACTAAAATCATACATGTACTGCTAGCGGTCAGTATAACTCCATAAAGAAAAACAGATAACAGCAAAATACAATGTGCTAATGTAGTAATGCTGCAGGAAACCCATTTATTTAAATTATAACATGAGACGTTTACAAGAACATGCCGTTTAAATGGCCTCAAATCTTACATACAAGAAGGGAAATTGAGTTACTCCCTAACCAAACTGCATTGGAGATAATTTAAAGTTATAGATCCAGAAATTGGTATAATGAAAAAATTGAAACAGAGGGCTACTCCTTCAGGGGCAACATATATTACATACAGGAAATATATAATGGCAAATTCTGGCATAGACAGAGAATCTGTTGATGCATAAAGACATTAACGTTGTTGAACAATCACGTAGCTGCAATAGTTCTAAGCCCTCGAGCACATATGAAAACACAAAGAAAGTGGCACATCCCTTAACAAGGTTAACTTCAGACACGACGACGTCTGTACAACAAAGAAACGTACTACATACATTATTCAGTCAAGCACAAAAAACACATGCCAAATTAGATTACATAAATATGGAAAAAATGCAGCCAAGGCTAATGCAGGTGATACTACCCTCCGGAATCATGTTATGCTGCACAAGATTGCAGGTTAGTTCAGTCTTAGTATACTAGAATTTACAGATGTAATATTTCTGTAACAGAACTAGGAACACAAAATGATTTTATCTTACAGGTATCAAGAGTGGAACAGAATACAGTAAAGATGACAAACTGGAGTCAGTCAGCTGCTTTAAATTACTCAAAGAGAGACTACACACACTGCGTACAAGGAAATGTTATCCTACTGAATCAAGATATGCTACACGATTTCAAGCAAAATCAGTAAGTACCCTATTGTTTATAACTAATATTTCTAGAACAGAAACGGTTATGCCAAAAGAATACAAAAAGGACACAATAATATTTTATCCTTAAACTTAAAAAAATGCCACTGGACACAGTGAAGATAATACAGCAAATGTTTTAGCTACTCAAAGAACTAAAAAGGAAGGAAAAGAAAATGTGCTTTATGTACGTGAAATAATGTCATCCAAGGACAATGAAATGAATAACCTCAATATCAACCTACAGCAGCTATGCAACAAAGGCGGGTGTATCTTGCCCATGTGTCTACTGTATTTTAGCACAGCTGCTGGCATCATCGAATCTCAGTGGCACCCAGCTGTCCAAAACATATGATACAGAAACAGTATTTAGTACACAAAAAGCAGAAAAAATGATTTTTTTTAACCAACATGTAAATAAATGCAAATAAACAACAAATGCCAAATGGTGTTAACAACTGCTCACCCTTCTTTGAGTGGTACCAAACAGCTACTTATTAGGCCTTGAATAACTGCAACATGATAACGCAACAAAACAGCACGGCACAAACGAAAAGCCATCATTTTCATTTTTTATTTTTTTTTTGTATGACATGTCATGTTCCTGTAGCAAGAAACACTTTTGTTTGGATGTTTATTTTCTTTACTGATTGCATGGATTCATCCAAAGAAAGGCATTCAAGGTTTGCATTTTCAACATACTTATCTATTTACTCTCATCAGATATAAAAAAGCTCAACACAAGTTCTGCACTTCCACAAAGGCATTCTATACAAAAGTCTGCTCCATAAAATGTTCATTCCTCATGGAAACTTGGCATGACCTATTTTATTTATTTGAAATTTTTGTATGAATAGGTGTACTGGTCTGAGAATCCTTTTCAGGTCAAAACCCAAGTCAGAATCAAAACATACAATAGGGAAAAACTATAGATGTCATTGCATTCACCACTGCAGTATTCCTTACGAATGGGGATTCCCTGCCGTAAACCGTCCGTCTGGCCAGTTTACAAAAGTCTACCGTTGCTTTAAGGTACACTAAACATCACCTGTGCACTCCTTGCATAGGGTAGGGCATAAAGGAGGCGTACAATCCTCAGAATTTCTTGGCCGCCAGCTTGAACGCTGTTTTAACAGTCTGTTACCTCCATCCATTTTTTTTTTATACTGTTTTTCTGTTTGTTGGCATTTCTGCGCTTACTCCTGCTTGCTGGAGGCCTCACAGTTGCAGATAAGTACCCAGTTGGGTTTTTGGTTACCTTTTCCATTTGTTTTGTGCTGTTTGGGATTAATGTCATTCAGGAAGGGTAAATGCTAGTGTGGGAGCTTGATTCCCCATAAAGACCGCCATGATAAGTGTCCTTTTTCCCTAGGTGCTGCTCACGACCATACGTCTTGTTCAATTTGTCAGGCATTTGTCCCCAAAACTCTTCATAGTAGGCTTTCTTCCCTTTCCTTGTACCTTGAGAACCAGCAACTTAGCTTCTTGCTGCAGGTACTATGAATGGAACTTCCTGCCCAGAGGGTCAGCCATCAGGGAAGAAGGTTTTGCATAAGGTAAGACCGGAATCTTCTGCTGTCCAGCCTCTGCTGGGAGCTTCTCCTGAGGTTATTATGCACCCGGAGGCTCACCCGGCTGTTTTGTCAGATTCTTCTACTGCGTCTGGGTAGGCGAAGATCTGGTGGGCAGCATGTCTGACGAGGCTTTGCAGGCATCCGTTTTAGGCATTTATAGGGAACCACGTTTGACTGTTTACAAGAGGTCTAGAGGGGTTCTGTAGTTTCTCTTTAGAGAAGAGGTTCCTACTGCAGTTGTGGAATGCCGTCCTGAGTCTGGGCCTTCTCAGGTTTCTAGGACAGCTGTCCCCTTAAGAAACAAACAGAAAACTAACTATGTTTCTTCTGCTCCTAGGGATGCACAAAGTGAGTGGCAGGCCTTTACTCAGGGGTTAATTTAGTGTTTTACTGTTGTTGAGGCCTCCTCAAGGGGTTTCAGTTCCTGCTCCTCCTTGGTCCACCTCTTCCCCTAAAAGGTCAAGAGAACTGCATTCCTCTGAGGTGGATTCTGATGAGGACTCCCTTGCTTATTCTACCCAGATTCCTTCTCCTTTAGACTACGGGTCTGAGAAAGAGGATTCTCATACTCTATATAATCCTTCTGAGGAAATTTCCTTTGGGGACACTTTCTCTAGGATGATGGAATTTTTTTAAGTGGGATTGTGCCCAGGTTTAGGATATCCATAAGTGGTACTAGGAGTTACTGCAGATAAAATCTCCTAAACCTGTGGCCATTCCTCCCGTCTTGCCTGCTTTATTGGATGTTTTTTCCACTGCCTCTAAAGCGCTGGATTCTCTGCCCCCTGCTCACAGGAAGTCTGATAGGGTGCCTGAGGTTCCTGTTTTTTTAAATGTCCTGCTGCTGACCCCTCTGTGGTGTCTGTATCTTCTGATAAGCCATCTCAATTGCTTCCTTTGTCCAAGTTTCTGCCTTTGGACAAAGACAGCAGAACCATGGATAGGCTATATAAGAATGTTTATACTTCAGCTACCCTAGCTTTTAGGCCTATTAATTAGCAGACTCATATCTGTAGGTATGTCTTGGCTCTTCTTTCTCAGGCTTGTCAGATTCTTTTCAATCTTCTAGACTCAGTAAATCTTCTTTCCTTGCTTGGGACTTCTTCTCAGGTAGTTCATCATTCTATCAAATGTAGTTATGATGCAGCAGATGCCTCTTCTAGGGGTGCCGTTTCTGGTTCAGTTCTGAGGAGACATTCATGGCTTCGGCTTCAACCTTAGCATGATGATATTAAGGCTAAGTTGATGAATGCTCCTCTGGATAATACTCGTTTGGTGAAGCAGCTTCTGGTTTATTTAAGTCTCTTCAGGACAAGGGGAAGGCTTTACAGGAGCTTAAGCATATCTTTGTTTCTCCTGTGCCTAACTTTCAGCGAAACTACCATTGTAAGCCAGCCTTTGTTTGTAGGCAGTCTCACCCTCCTTCTAAAGGTAAAAAGGGTAGAAAATGACTCCTCCTGCTAAGGCCACTCAGACTGCAGGGATTCTTAAGCCTTCCTTTCCTGACAAGCCAGGTGCTGACTGGCTATCCACCTGTTCCCAGCCACATTCCTCTTTCTGTTTGGCTCTGAATCACCCAGGATTCTTGGATTCTGTCAATCATTCGGCAAGGGTACTTCATGGTCTAGATTTCCTGCCCTCCTTTTATGGGCATTCCTCAGCCTCCTCAGGAACAACAACTTTTTTCCCCAGAGGTTCTTCGAGACCTCCTGTCTCAAGTTATTATTCAAGAGGAACCTGTGTCCCAAATGGGGAAAATGGTTTTTATTTAAGAAAATTTCTAGTGCCCAGAAAAGAAGGTACTTTGAGACCTATTCTAGACCTCTCCCATCTGAACACCTTTCTGAAGGTGCCTTCCTTTTGGATGTTGTCAATTTGGTCCCTTTTTCCTCTCTTGCTCTCTCAGGCCTTCCTAGTGTCTCTGAACCTCAAGGATGCTTATCTCCATATTCCAATCCATCCTCTTTTCAGGAGATTTTTGTGTTTCTCTGTTGCTTCCTGGAATTTTCAGTTCTGTGCTTTGCCCTTTGGCCTTTCTACTGCCTCAAAGGTGTTCACCAAATGCCTTGCTCCTGTGATTGCCTTTTGCAGGCTTCAAGGGATCCAAATATTTCCTTATTTGGATGACCTGCTGATTCGGGCATCTTCATTTTACCATTTCTCTTCTTCAAAGTCTGGGATTCAAAATAAACTTCAAAAAGTCTTCCCTGACTCCTTCTCAGGATCATGTCTTTCTGAGTTGCAGGTTTCAAACGGTGCCAATGCTGGCATCCCTGCCTCCTCCAAAGGCATTTACTCTCATTTCTTTCTTTCAAGCTCTTCTTCCCCTGGCCTTCAACCAGGGAGTTGGAGAGCTCTGAGGTTCATGGCTTCCACCATTCCAATGCTCTCTCCGGGAAAACTCCACATGAGGAAGTTCCAGTGTTTTCTGAAGTTGATGTGACTTTAGTATGCACATCCTCTAGACTTTCCTATTACTCTTCTCCAGTGTCTCAAGAAAGAACTTCTGTGGTGGATTCAGTAGTTGTCTCTGAATCCAGGGCTCCCTTTTCAGCCTCCTCTTCCCTCTCTCAGGATCTGTTCACAGACTATTCAAATGTGGGATGGGGAGCAATGTTTGGCTCCCTGAAGGTTCATACAGTGTGGTCGCCTTGTCAGCAGAAGGAGCACATAAACATCAAAGAGATGAGGGCTCTTAAGGCCTTTCATCCTCTCTTCCCTGCAGGGCCTCTCAAGATATTCACAGATAATACCACAGTCATGTGGTATATCAACAAACAGAGGGGTACGAGTCCTACCATCTTTGCCAGCTGGCACTTCTGGTACAGGATCTGGCTATCCAGTTTCATTAGACTCTTCAGACAGTTTACATTCCTTCAGATCAGAACATTGTGGCAGACAATCTGGGCAGGTTCTTCACTCAATCCCATGAATGGATGCTTCACAGGGATGTGTTTCTGGACATTGTTCACTAGTGGGATACTTCTCAAGTAGATCTCCTTGCCTCCCCTCTGAACAGACAACTTCTTCTGTTTTGTGCCAGAGTCCTGGGTCCTCTGGTATGGAAGGTGGATGCCCTCTCATTTTCTTGTAAGGGAATGTTTCTTTATGCATTCCCTCCCCTTCCGAGAGTCCTGTTCAAGATTCAACAGGATGCTCCCAGAATCTTGTTGGTGACTCCCTTTTGGCTGCAACAGCACTGGTTCCCTCTACTTCGGCATCTAGCCAGGGGCAATCACAAGTTGCCTCACAGGGTGGATCACCTCATACAAGATGGGGGGTGTCTCATCCATCCCCACCTGTCCTCGCTTTAACTGACACTGTGGGGGATAGGGTTTTGAGTCCTCATAAACACCTCTTTTCTGAGGACATGCTGTAGGTCCTGCAGGAGGCTAAGAAACCTACTACTAGGAAATCCTACTTATCTAAATGGAAGAGGCTTTCTATTTGGTGTCTTTCCTGTGACCTGGACCCACTTTTTGTGGATGTTCCTTTGGTGCTCTCTTATTTGTGCAGGTTGCTCAATGCTGGCTTGGCCTGTTCTTCTATTAAGGCCCACTTATCAGCTCTTTCTGCTCGTCTACCTTCAACTCCCATATAGCTAGATTTGCCACGGATATGGCATACAGGACTCACCATTGCAACAACCTAGTTCAACTTGACTGGCTGGAATTTCTTCCCTTTTGAAGTTCAACCAGCTTACAGCAGCACACGAAGTACTCAACTAACCTAATACCCCAACTCTCAGAGCGTTATCAGCCCACATAATGCTCTCAGGCCACTTCGTTCCTCCAACAGACTAGTGGTCCTAACCCTAAAATCCAGCAACACAGCAGGGGATTCCATTTGCAAACTTGGTTGGTAAAATTTGCAGCCAACTTCCTGCAACTCTTACCCAAGAAACATCTCTACCCCTATTTAAAAAAAGGGCCTCAAACTATACTTGAAATCTAACTGGCTCTGCCCCTGCCTAAACCCTGACTTATCCAGTCCACCAACTTGGTCTTTCTCTACTTAACTGACTATTAGTAAGCCAGACATTCTATTGATCTGTTGGGTTATGTCAATGTACAGTTATGCCTGCTGAGTTCAACCTTTTTGTATACTGTAGCATTTTATTATTGTGCTAAACATTTGTGAAATTATTTATTTATATTCTTTTCTCGCTCCGTTAACCTTTAGCATGTGCCAATGTATTCCTACTGTGTTATACCTTCTGAAATTATGTATCTACATCATTTTTGCTCTCTAAGTATTACTGTGCTATTATTACTACTTTTGTGGAGCTTTTCTCCCCGGGCCTCTGCTGAAAATGGACATGTATCCAGTCGGACTTTCCTGGTCAAATGTAAAATAAATAAATAAACTTCCGAGTTAGCTTCTAGATTTGAGGCGAAGCAATTTATTAAAGGCATCCTTAATATTAGACCTCCCAGGAAGCTTTTTCTGCCTCCCTGGGATCTTAACTTTGTTCTGAAAAAACTGATTCAGGCTCCTTTTGAGCCTGCTGTTTCAGCTTCCTTGCAACATTGTTTTTGGAACACAGTCTTTTGTTAGTTCTTTCTTCTGCCAGATGGGTGTCCGAGTTGCAAGCCATTACGGCTTGTCCACCTTTTTTGATATTTCATGCGTACTAAATCATTCTTTCATGCCCAAGGTGGTTAAGGAGTTGTCACTTAAATCGGTCTATTAATTTGCCTAACTTTTTTCCCTGTTCCGCAATCTGACAGTGAGTGGGTGCTGCATACCTTAGATGTGCATAAACAGCTCAGATTTTATTTGGATAAAATTACAGCTAGCAGAAAGTCTGACTAGTTATTTGTTTCCTTTCATCTTAGGTCTTTAGGTTTGGCTGTTTCCACAAACTATTTCCACTTGGATTTCAAAGGCATTTCCTTTTGTTACACTTTTCATGGCAAGAGCCTTACTTCTTCTGTAAATGCTCATTCCAGTAGAGCTGTGGTTTCTCCTGGTGCTTTTTTCAAAGGCTTAGATGCTAATTCTATTCTTGAAGCTGTTACCTGGACTTCTGTGCATACCTGTACCAAACATTACCAGTTGGATGGCATCTCCAGAGCCAGAACTGGTTTTGCTGTTGCTCTTCTTCATGGCTTCTTGGAGGGCTCTACTGCTCCCTCCTCCCAGGTTTCTTCTTGAGCTTTTGCACTCTCCCATTCGTAAGGAATACTGCAGAGGTGAATGCAAGGACATAGTACAGTTGTGTAAAATCTTACCATAATGGCAGATGTCCTTGCCTTCACTGCTGCAGTATTCACTCCCTCCCTCCACCCCCCTTGTCTCTTTCCCTTCCTGGCTGTGCAGATTCTCACTGGTTTTCCCTGGACGGCTGCTGTTCCTACTGGGGCAATCCGTTCTGAGGATGGTACAGCTGAACATCACCTTTATGCCCTACCCTACAGAAGGCGTGCGCAGGTGATGTTCAGTGTACTTTAAAGCAATGAGCAAACAAAAAAGGGTACACCACAGCTGAAGATGACAAATAACTCCAGTCTTTACTTCAAGAGTTTAATGAAATAACACAAATGCAGGATCCAAGTGAGCGCTTTCACGTTCAAAAAACGTTTCATCAGACTTCAACAACTGCATAACATTGTACATCATCTTAAATAGCATTGACAATTAGCAATCATAAAAAATCATTCAATTAGGGTTTACAATTAAAATTTAAAGATATACTTCTATATTTTATAAAACCATCTAAAACAATAAATAAAATAATATAAAATAAGCAACACACTCCATATGCATCAAATGACGCAACCAATAAGGCATTCATATTGTAATGGCATTTAAAATAATATACTAAAATCCCAGAGAAAATACCAATAAATATACAAATAAATCCATTATCAATTACATGTTGCGCCAAGGCATTACTTGTGTAATTTAGTTTAGTCTATTTAGCACAGTGCCAGTTATGTAGATTTTTTTATGTAGGAAAAACCAATAGGACATTACGGGAACGCATTAGGGAACATTTGTATGCCATTAATAAAGAGAACACAAGTAATGCCTTGGCGCAACATGCAATTGATAATGGCCTGACACATACTTTTAAATTCAGGGTCTTGGAAATGGTGAAAAAAAACAATAGACTTGGTAATATAAAAAATTACACTGAAGAGGTAGAGTGTAGATGGATATTGAGGCTACAAGCGCACAAAGCATATGGCTTGAATGAAAAGGTCTCACTCAAACCATTTTTGGCAGCTAGACCCTACAAACACTGAATTTATTGGTATATTTATTGGTATTTTCTCTGGGATTTTAGTATATTATTTTAAATGCCATTACAATATGAATGCCTTATTGGTTGCGTCATTTGATGCATATGGAGTGTTTTGCTTATTTTATATTATTTTATTTATTGTTTTAGATGGTTTTATAAAATACAGAAGTATATCTCTAAATTTTAATTGTAAACCCTAATTGAATGATTTTTTTATGATTGCTAATTGTCAATGCTATTTAAGATGATGTACAATGTTATGCAGTTGTTGAAGTCTGATGAAACGTTTTTTGAACGTGAAAGCGCTCACTTGGATCCTGCATTCGTGTTATTTCATTAAACTCTTGAAGTGAAGACTGGAGTTATTTGTCATCTTCAGCTGTGGTGTACCCTTTTTTGTTTGCTCTTTGGATATTGATTTATTAAGGGGCACTTTACTCAGCATACTGTGGTTTTTTTGAACTTTGGTACTTTAAAGCAATGATAGACTTTTGTAATCTTGCCGGATGGAGGGCTTCATGGCAGGGAATCCCCATTTGTAAGAAATGTTGCAGCGGTGAAGGCAAGAACATCTACCATTATGGTAAGATTTTACACAACTGTACTTTTATAGTTTACATGCGTGAAATCTGAAAGTAACATGAATTTTACATACAAAGTAAATAATGCTACAATTGAAACAAGTGCTGTTTATATGTTGTGGATACATAGGTGCAGTAGATTTGGTCGCAGCATGAGTTAATTAGGTATCCCACTTTTTGGTAAACTTTATTGGTGGTTACAGTGGCTGAATTATATTACAGTCAAACTAAAAATGTTTGACTGTAATATAATTTCAACACTTATCCTCTTTCTCTTTCACTATGGAGTTAATGTGTTTAATTCCCAAGGTTGTTCCTCATATGAAAGGGATTTTTTTTGTGCGCTAGCAAATGTAAACCACCTGTTTACATTTACGATACTTTAGTTCAGAGTTTTTTTTGCTAGATGTTTGACATTGCTAAAGAACATTTTAGATTATAAAAACAATCACACACTCACATATAAATATAAAAAAATAATAAATATACATACACATTATATAGAATTTGTTTATTTATGGATATTTGATTACCAAGAAAGTCCAATTGGGTAGGAGCCAATTTTCAGAGAAGGCTAGAGAGAAAAGGTCCAAAGTATTACAAAACATGTTAACAGCAATAATTTTACAGTCTTTAAAAATAATACAGAAAAAAAGCTATAGTTAAAATAATTCTACCAGATTAGATACAATGTGAAAACATTGGCTAAGAATAGATACTATTTATGTTACAATGATTTAATATTTAGAGAAATTTTAGCTAGTTTAGAGAGAAATTACAGGTAAGTTAGTATAATACAAACATGAACTGCAATACAAAGTGAGAGAAATGCAGGCTTATGGTATATTTAGGGAAAAAGTCGGAAGAGAAACTGATTGAGCAAAGGAAGTTAGTGAAGGAAGAGTAAGGAGGTATAGAGCATGAATAGGTATTTATAAAAGTTTCATAGGTGTTTACTAGGCTAACGTCCACAAGGGCCAAGCCCAGCCACGCCTCCCACTAATAAAAAAAAAAAAAAAAAAATCATGTTCTAGAGAAAAAACAGTAATCATTATACTCAAATCATCTAATACTGTAGACGAATCTCTTAGCTACACTACTTGAACATAGCTAGGGAAACACATGCCCTGCTACTTCTGAAATCAACTCAGAATGTAAACTCATTTAAAAAACAATTAAAACTTCACCTATCAAAATCATTGGATCTGCTCCTGTATATCTCCCAGATAAATGCCATTGTAATTTTCAGCTTGTAATATCGTCAAACCATTTCTCTTCACTTGGAATCTATGTCCACCAATCAGCCTTCACAAATACCTGAACAGTTTTAGTAGCATCTCCCAGCCACACAATTTTGCAACACTACTTGCCATTACACCTCTATTCCTGTAAATATAAACCTTAAGATAATTATAATTGTCTCTGAACCTGCTTAATGCCCCATCTAAAACTACAATAGTAACATTTTCTGCCCTACCAAGTTCCTTTCCTCACTTTTTTTAAAATTTCTAATCATTAATCACAAAATCTATTAACTATTTGATAAATACACCTCTTCAAATGCACGATGTTAAACATCTATTAGATATGTATGAAAATTTTAAATTGTAACAGTTTTCTTTATACCACATGAATGTAATCT
>NC_056727.1:465002251-465047251 GCF_019279795.1 Protopterus annectens
ATATGTACACAGATACTGATATTATGGTGACATTGGACGTTCAGTCTGTTTACTAGTATACCTAATGACATAGAAGAAATAATCTCAAAAAGTCAATTCCTAAGTAATGGTCTTACTACAAATAAGGTTATGAAAATTACTATGTTAATGGAGCTAGTATTAGAAAATAATGTTTTTTTATATGATGATAAGTATTACCTATAAACCTTGGGAGTTGCTATGGGCACGTCGTGTGCCAATTCATATGCTAATTTAGTATTAGCATATTGGGAATCCATGTACATTTTGACACATGAGTTTTACTCTCAACATATTAAATACTACAAGCGGTTTGTAGATGACCTCTTTCTGGTGTGGAGTGGTGATTCAGCTATTCTAGATGATTTTTTAGTTTATATCAACAACACCACTACCTGAGGCTGACAGGTGAGAGGTCATTAGATCAGATAAACTTTTTAGATGTTACTCTCATCAAACATAATGGGAGACTCAAACATAATGAGAGACTGGACACACATATGTATAGGAAACCATGAAGGAGGAATGCCTATTTACATCGTGACAGCATACATCCACCTCATGTACATAGAAATATTGTTATGAATCAAGCTACACGATGCTCCCGATTGGTAAGTGACAATTTGGCATTTGAGGCAACATTAACACATTTACATCAAGATTTCAGTGCCAGAGGGTATCATACAGCAGATTTACTTGCTTTGCAAAAAATAGAACGAAATGGCGCAGCATTACCGTATATTCGGAGGAATAAAAGGGGACACAATGAACAGAAGAGGCCAGCTAATAACAATAATAAGAGGATGGTTATTACTTATACTAATAGAAACAGATGTATAACTGAAGTCATTAAGAAGAATTGGGGTATTCTACAGCTAGACAATAAACTTAAGGCAATAGCAGGTCCATACCCTAGCTTCTGTTATAAGAACACTAGGTCCCTAAAAAATATGCTTTGTTATGAGAGATCCACATCTGATAAGTCATTATCTATAAGGAAAGGTACATTCCCTTGTCGGAGCTGCAATCAAAGTAGTTTTATTTCTAGTAAGAATACTTTTACACATCCAGATACTCAAGTTGAGTATAGATTTGACCATTATGCAGACTGTAGGACTAGGAATTTAGTTTAATATTGCTGCCTGCAATAGATGCAATGGTTTTTACGTGGGTAAAACTAATAGGACTCTCAGGGAAAGGATTAGGGAACACATATGCCATCAACAGGGAGAATGAGAATAATGCCATAGATAGACATGTATTGTCGCATGGCACTACTCACACTTTTGAGTTTTTGGTCTTGGAACTAATACATACCACTATGAGGCTAGGGAACACTGTTAATTTCACTGAGAGAGAAGAGGGCAAGTGGATTATCAGACTGCGAGCAGACATAGGACATTGTCTTAATGATAGGGTTAGTTTGAAACCCTTTCTTATTGACCGTCCTTTGAAGCATTAAAAATGTTTATGTTCTGTAAAAGTTATATATATTTTTTTATGTTTAACACAGAAATTTGTTATGTTTTGTTTTATTTTAACAAAGAGTGGTTTTTGTTTATATATATATATATATATATATATATATATATATATATATATACGCACTCCTTATTTATTAGTATATTTTTTATACTTTTGATTATAATATTGAGAGTGTGGTTTTTCATGTTCTTAATGATATATGAAGAGATGGCAAATTTATGTGATTTTATTGGCTGATTGGGTGATATGTTCTGTATTTAAAGAGCTTGAGAGGAATGTTTTTATTAAAATCTGAAGAAGCATCCTTAGTAGATGTGAAAGCGCTTACTCTCTTAATAAAAGCAGTTTTTACTACATTTGTAACTGGTTGACTTCGATTGTCGTGGAGTACCTGCACCTCTTTGTTTGAATATCTAGATGTGAATCCCTTCATGATTAGGTGGACTATATAAAATGTTTTTCTAACCACTTTGGCCGGTGGGCTATATAAAATGTTTTTCTAACCACTTTGGCCACGTGGTTGTCAAATGAGAGATTGCTATCAACTTGGGTCCCCAGGTCCCTAATTACTTCTTCCGTACTTAATGGAGTATCACCTATGTGGTAATTTGTGGGCACTTTGTTTTTGCCAAAGGGGATGACTATACACTTTTTGGTGTTTAGCTTGAGGCCATGGCTCTGGCACCAGTTGTCTGTTTCTATGAGGCCCTTTTGGAGGATGCTTGTGTCGGGTGGAGAGTCGATTATGGTGCCCAGTTTGCAGTCATCTGCGAACTTGGTCAGCCACAGTCCTTCCGTGTTGGCCTGTACCTCCGAGAAATATATACCGAACAAGAGAGGTCCCAGGACTGAGCCTTGTGGGACGCCACTTGTAACTGGTTTGGAGTCTGACATGGCTCCAGCAATTCTAACCATGTGGGTTCTGTCCTTGAGCCAGTTTGCAACCCATCTAGTGACATAGGGGTTTACATTTAAGCTGGTGAGCTTATCTATAACGCCCAAGTGGGGTATTGTATCAAAGGCTTTTGCGAGGTCCAGGTAGGCTGTGTGGACCACCTTCCTCTTGTCAATGGCCTTGGTGACTGTTTCAAAGAAATCGACCAGGTTTAAGAGGCAGGATCTGCCCTTAAAGCCGAACTGGGTAGGATCCAGTGTCTGTAGGTCCCCAATATCTTTCCATGATGATCCTTTCGATAGCTTTGCAGACCAAACTAGTCAGGCTTATGGGGCGATAGTTTCCAGGATCCACTGAGGCACCACCTTTGTGGAGAGGGACCACTGTTGCTGTACGCCACTCTTTGGGTACATATCCTGTAGTAAGGCTGAGATTGAACAGTAGTTTTATGTTTGGGTTTAGCTCTTCTTGGAGTTCATGTAGGACGCAGCCCGGGACACCACCTGGTCCCATTGATGCTGTGTTTTTTGCTTTGGAGAGGGCGGCTCTTACCTGAGCATCTGAGATGTCAGGGGGGGCAGCACTCTGTTGGGATAGATATTTGCCCTTTTGGTGGGGGGGGGAGTTTGCGCTGAACCTGTCAGCTAGGATGTTGGCTATGTCTGTGGGTTCGGTGTATTTTTTGTCATTTTGGACTAATTCTGAGCATATCTGGGAATTCCCACCCAGGTTCCTAACATAACTAAAGAAAGCCTTGTGATTATCCTTAGTGTCCTGTGCAATTTTTCTCTCTAAGCTGGACTTAGACGATTTTATGAGTGCCCGTAGTTTTTTGCTAATACTGATCAGAAATGCCTTCCCTTTTTGGGATTTTGCTCTATCATGTAGTAGCTTCCTCCTATTGTATAGTTTGTTTATGGCTGGGGTCCACCAGACAGGAGGTCTGCCTTTGGAGGATTGGGTCTTGGTTTTATTTGGGATTGTATGATCCATGCATTCCTGAAGGTGTTCATAGAATGCGTTTATAAAGGATTCTGTGGTCTGGGTCGTATTTTCCACAGGCCCAGGGGCTTTGAAGGATACCACCTTGGGTTTGAGGAGGGTGAAATTTGCTTTAGAGAAGTTTTTCACTGTGGTTTTCTGGGCAGGGGGTGGGATCAGGATGTGAATATCCAGTGAGATTAGTTTATGGTCTGATCTTACCAGTGAGGGATACACTTCTGGTCTGGAGCATAGAGTCCCCATGTTGGTGATGATCAGGTCCAGTATGTTTTCCCCTCTTGTGGGAGTGGTAACAAGTTGTTCCATAGCATTTGAGTTTATAAATTCTAGGAACCTTTGGGCTAGGGTGTTGGAGCTAGAGTAATGCTCCCAGTCTATGTTTGGGTAGTTGAAGTCGCCCAATATAATAGTGTTTGGAGAGACCTTCATATTTTCCAGTGTTCTCAGGAAGGCAGAGTGGGGTTCCTGGGTTTGGGAGGGTGGTCTGTAGCAGGCTATAAACTGGAAGGCAGTTTTACCCACTGTTAGTTGCACATGGATAGTCTCTGATGCTTTGTGCTGTGCCACCAACCTAGAGGTGTGGGTATCGTTGACGAATATTGATACCCCCCCCTCCTTTTGTGGTTCGGTCCAAGTTTTGGGGCCGAAAAGCGTGGTATGAGGTATAACCTGGTAGTGCTGGGGTGCTCTCGTGAGCCTTGAACCAGGTTTCGGTTACTGCACAGATATCAATGTTCCCCATACTAAGGAGAGTTTAGAGTGCATGCATCTTGAGGTTTAGACTTCTGGCGTTGAGTAGCATTACTCTTAGTTTCTTATCCCTTGTGATACCTATGGAGGTGGGTTTGTCTTTTGAGCCTTGCCTAAAAAAGGCACTATGGGGGTAGCAAGAGCCTTTGCCAATATCCGAAAACCCAGGGGTGACAGGTGCAAGCCATCCCTAGTGAAGCATCGTGGCTTGTCGAGCATGTCATCCCAGGCTGACAGGCATTGGATCCCCTTTGAATGACACCAATACTTAAGCCAGTTGTTGAAATTGATCATTTTGTCTTCATATTGTGGCATCATTCTTGGTGAGGGTAAGATGCTACTCAAGGTCAGGGTCATACCGGCCTGGGCTACATGCTCAGAGAGCTCCTCTATGTCTCTTTTCATGTAGTCCAGGGAGGTACGTCTCAGGTCATTCACACCAGCATGGACAATGACAGAGTCATATTTGTACTTGCCTTGGAGTGTCCTGAGTGCTTGTGTTATGTGGCGGATCCTAGCGCCCGACAGGCAGCTCACCGTGACCTTCTCCTTGTTCAGCCTGGTGAGCGGGACGTCAGTGTGCCTGACGATAGAGTCACCTATTACAAGTGTATCAGGTGTGCTGTTTAGCCTTAAGGGCTGTGACTGTTCAGCACACTGGCTTTGTGAACTATGTGTTGCACGTGTTTTGTTTTGGAGTAGCGGTTGCTTGGGTGTCTGCTTTGGAGGTCTCTGCTGCTTAGGCAGATTTTTATTTAGAGCCTCCGAGTATGTTTTTGTGCGTTTATGTGTTTGGTTTGCTGTTGTGGTAGGTCTATGTGAGACTGGAATTGTAGTGAGTGTGGTTTCCTTCTCCTGACTGGTTTCGCCAGTAATGAGTTGAGAGAGCTTAGCCTCCAGTATGGCTATATGGTTGCATCTCACACGTGTTGGAATTTGTTGGGAGGAGGAGAGGGTTATCTGTGTACATGAGGCAGTTGTAACATTGCTTCAAGATTCCCAGATTCACCAGCTGGACCGGAGAGGAGATTGACAACTGACCTTTGGACATGCTAGAATAGTATTGGGAATTCCTTTATAATTGAAAGAAAAAGGGCTAATGGGGAACAAAGTACTCAAAGGGAGTTTGTGAGGGTGTAGTGCTTTTAATTTTTTAGTGCTGACTTATATAATTGCTTTAGTGAGCAAGTGCCAGGTAACTTAAATGCAATATGTTACAGATAACTTAAATGCAAAAACGACAAACAGTAACTTTCTTTCAAGTGAAACAAGGAAATAAGTACAGTAAGCAATGCAGATATCACTAGGGATCCACACAAGCGCTGAAAAGCCGCGTTTTAGGTGGAATTAGCATTTCAGGGAAATAACAAGCATACAAACAAAGCTAGATTCAGCAGGCATGGATCTAGTCTATGCTACAGCAAACAAGGTGTACCAATTTCAGTAAGAAACAGTTCAAATATGCAGGCACTATAAGCCTTTAACCAGAAATTCCCAGCTCAGAAGGGCAGAGTCCAGCCTCTCCTCCCACAAGAGTGCAGACCACGAACCTTCTTAATGTAAAATAACTGGCCTGAAGCCCAAGTGCTTAAACAAGAACTAATACACTTTTAGAATAACAGACACTGAGCCCTCAAATCAGCAGTTCCCAATTTAAAAGGATGTAAGCTACCTGTCCTGCCATCACAGTGCAGGCCACAAACCTTCCTAATGTAAAACAACTGGTCTGAAGCCCAAGTGCTTAATCCAAAAGACTTAGAATGATAGCTACACTTTAATCAAGTTACTACCAAGCAGTAATAAATACAATTGAATACTTTAAAGAATGCCTGGATTAGTGCTCAAGATATACAAGCAAAGCTAGATTCAGCAGGCCTGGATCTAGTCTATGCTACAGCAAACAAGGTGTACCAATTTCAGTAAGAAGCAGCTCAAATATGCAGGCACTATATGCCTTTAACCAGAAATTCCCAGCTCAGAAGGGCAGAGTCCAGCCTCTCCTCCCACAAGAGTGCAGACCACAAACATTTTTAATGTAAAATAACTGGCCTGAAGCCCAAGTGCTTAAACCAGAATTAATATACTTTTAGAATAACAGACACTGAGCCCTCAATCAGCAGTTCCCAACTTAGAAGGATGTAAGCTACCTGTTCTGCCACTACAGTGCAGACCACAAACCTTCTTAATGTAAAACAACTGGTCTGAAGCCCAAGTGCTTAAACTAAAAGGCTTAGAATGAGATACACCAAGCAGTAATAAATACAATTGAGTACTTTTAAGATGACACAAAAGCAAAATAAAGTAGGAAGAAACACAAATACAGTAAAAGCAGATTTTTTTTTTCAGAAAAGTAGCAAAAACAGTAGTAAAAACAATTCACATGCAGTGCATGCTGGCACACAAGTATGTAGGAATATTAGCCACACACAGTTTGAAAAAATGTAATTAAATTAAAAAGGACTAAAAGCAAGTGCAGAAAGGGTTTATTAGGTAGAATGCGGTAAAGAGATGGGACTGGGGGAGTGTCCTAAATCAAATCTACAGTGGGGCGGGCACTGCAAAAGCCACCAAATTTAAAACTACAACCAAGAACAGAGGGGGTGGGGAAACCAGTTTCAACAGAGATGTGAGGAATCAGAGTGCAAACTATAAAACCAAAAAAATATATACTGATCTCTGTATATTTGCAGAACAGTAAGACAACAGATATCTAAGCAACAATTTAGCTCTATAATACAGAATAATACAGAAAAATATACTCGGCTCTATATATTTGCAGATAGTCTTGTAAGGCTGTCTCTCAACACACAGGTTCCACTTTAAAATGTTAAAAGAGTCAAAAGCAAAATAAGGTAATAACATAGGAAGAAACACAAATACAGTAAGGCAGATGAAGTGCAAATTTTTTTTTTTTTTTTTTTTTTGAGATGGAGGAAACAGAGCAGATTAAGATACTATAGGGGAATGCCCTTCCCAAGTGCCCTCTCTGTACACTACAGAGGAGATGGGACTGAGTATCCAAAATCAAAATATGATCTCACTGTACTCAGTTGAGTGAGTGAATGAGATGGGTCCAGGAGGAGTGTGCAAAAAGAGATTTACAGCAGGGGCGGGCAATTCCAAAGCCACCCAAGATTAACACCACAACAAGAAATGTGGGGGGGGGGACTACTGCAGAGATTCAGAGACACACACAATATTTACTGAATCCAAGACACACAATATTTACTCACTCAAATCTTAAATAAGTGCAGAAAATATACTTAAATCAGCTTATGTCCAGTTGATGTATGCAGACAAGTCTCAGTAGCCAGCACTTTATATCCACTGTATCTATATAGGGTCATAGGTTGTTACTAGGCTATCGTCCCTATAGCCTATACAAGCCTAGCCATAACAATTCCCTGGCTATTTCTTCCCACAATATTTACTTCCCTGGACTCTTGTCTAGCAGGGTGACTGACATGATCCCCAGGGGGCCCTTCTAAGCCTAGCCAAGTTTTCCCAAAACAATAATGAAGTTCTGTATTCAAATAGGCCATTGAGGGCCAGGCACTTATAAGCTACCTCTGTCCATAAGGGACATGGATGCCAGGCCTGCTGTAAATTTCCTATTCCCCCTCTACTAGTCTAGGTTGCACTTAAACAGACAAACTCAGCTTCACATGGATGGGACACCTGTTACATAGAAGGAGCAGTCTCTGGGACACATATCTGCCTCTCCAAATCACAGACAAAATTCAGGTCTCTAGACCTTGTACTTCTGGTATCTGGAAGCCTTATTTGCCAGGCACAGATCACCCCCCAGCAATCTATAGAAGACCAAGTAGAGGGAAAGGGCTTTAAGGCACTCTTCTGCATAAGGCAGGTTTGTTATGCCTTGTATTATTTTTGTAAGGAACCTCTGAGGTCACTGTAGTTGCTGCATATGCCTGGTCAGGTACATACTGAAGGTAGCATTATACTCGGTGACTGGCCTGTTAAGGGCAGAGTATAGTGGGATAATGACCTCTTTGGACCTAGATGCCATACTCTTACTTATACGTTGCTCAGCATAAAAATATTTCCTCAACACTGTGGCCATATGGTGGTCAAAGGTAAGGTTACTATCTATGTGCATACTGAGATCCCTGACCACTGGGCTGACTCTTAGGGGCATATTATCAACAAGGTAATTAGCCAGGATGGTTGCCTTCCCACAGGGTACAATTATGTATTTCTTAGCATTGAGTTTAAGACCATAGCTTTGACACCATTTGTTAGTCAGAGATAGAACTTCTTGAAGAATGCTAATGTTTGCAAAGGAGTCTATGACAACCCCCAGCTTTCAATCATCTGCAAACTTTGTCAGCCATAAACCTTCAGCATTTGCTTCCATTTCAGAAAAAACATACCAAAAGGTAGAAGGCCCAATACAGAGCCCTGTGGGACTCTGGTAGTGACTGGCCTCTTGGTGGAGATGGCCTCAGTTATTTTGACCTCTTAATGGAGATGGCCTCATCTATTTTGATCTAATGTGTTCTTATCAGTGTGCAGTGGAATATCCAGTGGACTGATAAAAGGATTTATACCAAAATTAGTGAACTTGTGTACAATGCCTGAAAGGGGTATTGTATCAACAGCCTTGACCAGGCTGAGGTATGCTGTGTGCAGAGTCCTGCCTTAACCAATGCTTTTAAGAGGCATGACCTTCCTTTAAAGCCAAAATGTGATGGGGCCAGTTTTTGCAGGTTACCTATGTCCTCACTGAATGTCCACGAGGATTCTTTCCAGGGCCTGTAGCTAACCAGATGAGTGGGTGGACCTCCTTTGTGCAGGAGAATGGCTGTAGCCATCTTCCATTCCTTGTGCAAAAAACTTGACTGTAGGCTCCAGTTGCAAAGTGATTCAAGTGGAACAGACAGGTCATGTTTCATGCTACTTAGTAAGCACCCTGGGATGTTACTGGGGCCCACTGATAGTGTTTTGGCTTTGGAAAGTGCATTGATGACCCGTTCCCTAGAAATGGTTGGGGGATTGTGGTATGTGGTATTTCCCTTGGAGTATCAGAAGGGAGAAATTTGAGCTGAACTTGTCAGTCAAAATGTTGGCAATGGCTTCCAGTTCAGCATGTGGATGTCATTCACAGTAAATTCTGTGCATTGCTGCTTATTTCCTGAGTTTATGGACATAACTGTAGAATGCGTTGTGGCTGTCCTTTGCCCGAGAAGCTATTTTTCTTCAAATTTAGCCTTTGAAGTATTAATTAATCCTCTTAGCTCCCTGTTTAGATTGGCTTTGTTCCTCCTACACCTGGCCAGGACTTTTTTTCTTTTGTTGTACAACCAACTGATACTGCGATTCCACCAGTGTGGATTGTCTTTTAAGTTTACCTTATTCTTAATACAAGTGGGCACATCTTGCTCTATACAGCTATCAATACGGCTGTACAGAGATTTTGTGAGTAGCTAAGCATATGCTATGGTTATTATTGGGTATGGGGATGCTTAGAATTAAGGCAAGTCATGCATCACTTAGTAGAGACAGGTTAGCCTTGGAATAGTTTCTAAAGGTTTTTGGTTTCACTGGATCCCTGGATTTAATTTTTATTTCAAGCAATACTGCCTTATAGTCAGATCTGATGAGCCAAGACATTACATTGGTGAGGCACATCACCCCCCCCCCCCATGTTCATAAGTACAAGGTCAAAAATGTTTGTATCCCTGGTAGAAGAATGGACAAACTTTTCCGGGATGCTGGTATTAAAGTTTTAGGAAGCACAGGATTTGTGCATTAGAAGTGGTGTAGGATTCACAATGTACAGAGGAGTAGTTGAGATTCTCCATGATCATCATACTTGGATGAACAGTCAAGAACTCTAATATGTTTAGACAAGTAGTATGGGTTTTCTGGGACATGGAGGATGACCTATATGTTGCAAGAATATGGTACAAGACCCTGTTTATGGCAAGTTGCACATCTATGTGTTCCAGTGGGTCATACACTAATGAGTCTGGATGTGAGGATGATTTTAATATAAACAGAGACTGCTCCACTTTTAGTGCCCTCCTGTGCAGTAGCTGGTCTAAAGGTGTGAAAGGCATTATAAACCTTATGTAACTGGAGTACTCTCCGTGACTTTAAACTATGTATCCATTACTACACAGATGTCTACATTCTCCAGAGACAGGAAGGCTTGCAGGGAGTGGAGTTTATTGTCAAGACTTATGGCATTGAGCAGTACCACATTCAGATATTCTTTCATAGGGTCAGTTAATCTGGGAGGTTTATCAGTTTGGCATTGCATAAAAAAAAAAAAAAAAAAAAAAAAAAAGACACTATGGGGGTGGACTAATATCCAAAAGCCTAGAGGGGTAAGTGAAGACCATCCCTGGCAAAGCAGCATGGCCTGTGAACCATATCCGCCCAGGCAGTCAAATATTGTACCCCCTTGGAATGACACCAGAAACTAGGTCAATTGTTAAAAACAAATCACTTTCTGTTGGTAACACGGCATCATCCTTGGAAAAGGTAGTATGCTTCTCAGGACTAGGTTCATACCTGTATGAGACACAGTCAGCAAGTGCAATCATTTCTCACTTGATATAGTCAAGGGAGGTAGGTCTCAGGTCATTAACACCCACATGGACTATGACAGAGTCATATAGATACCTGTTGTTCAATGGGCTGAGTGCCTGTGTGACTTGACGGATCCTAGCCCTGGAAATGCAGCTAACCATAACTCTTTCCTTATTCAGTCTAGTTAGAGGCATATCAGTATGCCTTATTTTAGAATCAATAATGACCAGAAAATTTGGTTGTGCACTGATTTGCCTTAAGGGTTTAGCAGTAGAGGCACTGGATACGGTGATACTATGTGTTGCTGTGGGTGATGTTTTAATGGAGTGTTTACATGAAGGCTGAGGACTGAATTTTTGATTGCGCTGTGCAGAAGTCTTAGTGTTTTAGGAAGGTTACCTTTAAGTGTCTCAGCATGCAGTATATGCATGGTGCAAGTGTCACTGACAACCTCTACATGATTCAATTTGGTTGTATGAGAGTTTTGCTTCTAGTGTTAAAGTGCATTTACACCTCTCGCATACTTATCTGTTTTATTAAGAATAAGCGGGTTGTTAGCATGCATGAGGCAATTGCTACAATGGGTCAGAATACCCATCTTAACCAGACTGGACACAGAGAGTCAGGAAGTGCATATCCATGGCTACTATCTACTAGGGATGAGTGAGGGAAATTTAAACACTGAATAGTCAATAAGATAAGGAACTTGATGAGCACTTAGCTATGCGCAAACTAGATGCTCTAGTAGGTAAAAAAACTGTCTAGACATTGAGGGTATTTTTAAGAATACTTAACACTATAGAAGATTGGTTTCTACACAGATAAAAATAACTTTTAGAATAACAGACACAATAAGCCTTCTCCCAGCATTTTTCAGCTGAGAAGGGTGTAAGCTACCCCTTCTGCTACAAGAGTATAGACCATAAACCTTCCTTATATACAATAACTGGTTTGGAGCCCAAGTGCTTAATTCGGAACTAAGAGGCTTAGAGTAACAATTACAATGCAATCAGGCTACTAACAAGCAGTTAAAAATGAAGATTAAACACAACTGAACATAAGAATACAAATACAGTAAAAGTAACTGAATAAAGCACATTTTTTGGTTAGTGGTAGAAGGTAGGAAATAGAAGATAAGGAATTTTAAGAGGCTAAGGGGGAGGGCCTTCCAAGTTGATCTCTCAGTTCTCAGTAGAATGAGCTGATGGGATGAGACTGGGAAGTGTGTCCAAAATCAAATTTATAGTAGAGATGAGCAACTCAAAAGCCACCTAGTTAAAAGCCCAACAGCGCCAAGGCAGATGAGTGGGGAAAAACATAGATGGAGATCAGCAATAATCAGACAGAGAACAAGACAAACAAGCACTACAGCTAAATACAGATCCCAGTAAATATTTGTAGTTAAATGAGGAATGCTATTTCTCAGCTCCTCCAACTAATTAGATGGACAATATTCAATGTTTACAAAAGAATTATTTTCTAACTGACCCTAATCTTGCTAGTTTAAACCATGGTTTAAGTAAAAATTAGAAATGAACACTTTCACACTTGTCAGAGCTTCATTACATCTAAGTTACAAGTAATATATATATATATATATATATTTTTTTTTTTTTTGTCCAATGCTCTATATAAAAAAATGTAAATGACAATAAATATATTAATCCAAGAGCATGTAAACAGATCACATTCAATGACAGTGAATGAATAATGGCATATTCATAGTTTGCATTTTACTGTACCTGCTGCAGTTTGCGCCTTAAAAATAAATAAATAAATAAATAAATAAAATCGCTGTTCTAACACTTTGTCATTGTAAGCTTTAGCTTACATAGGGTCGATTAATCATCGTTCGCTTTAAGCATTTGGTGATCTAATATAGACCCTGCATACCCATGAAATCTGAATATGAATTACTTTGTACATTACTTTTTATAAGCTAAGATGTTTAAAGTATTTATTTTATGCACATTTAAGTCCAAAAATAATATAATCAAAAATAATAGCTAAACTTAGAAGACAAAAATTTGTCTTTATTTAACTACTCAATGAAGTCAAGAAGTGACTTACCATCCCTTCCAAAAAACAAATATATCAACAAAATGTTTACACAAAGAAATATATTCATATACCTAGATCTAAAAAACACTTCACGTTTCAAAAGGTTTACACAAAGAAATATATTCATATACCTAGATTGAAAAATCTATTCACATTCCAAACCTGTCATAAAAAGATTTGCATAACTTGGAGCCATTGGAGAACCCATTGCCACTCCACTAAGTTCAATTCTATTTTTTTTTCAGACAAGTAACTGTAATACAAAATAATATCCAAAACTTCCCTCATAAATTTACAAAATCTGGGTGCATACAACCCCGAAGTGCCAAGAACCATTTCTACTCTTTCAAGCTCCTCTTCATTTGCAATAACAGTATAACGAAATATCAATAGTGACTAAAATATCCCCATCTGCTACTTTTATTCCAACTAGACTTTTGATAAAGTCAAAAGAATCACAAATGTAAGCTTACCCTTAACTGCAACTTTTTGCAAAATTTTGTCTGTAAAAATAGACACTTCAACTTCTTCCTCTTAAGATATGCTTTAAAAAAATTCCTTCTCATTAAAACCAGAGAAATTATACGCATCGAATCTTAACTGCCAAAGATAATTTCTCCAATGAAGTTCATCATCAGCATCAAACCTTGCATTAACAATCTAAAATGTTTCAGTTTTTAAAAACCTGGTATTTATAGCCCCCTTTTGAAACCCTCCAATTATCCGAAAAAGGAATTAGAGAGTTGTTAAAAACGCCACCAAAAATCAGTTTTACAATCTCTTGCCAATACAGAGGTTAGTTTTATGTAAATTAAAAAATAATATGGATTTACTGATTACTACAACTAACAAGGTAATGCTTTAGTTTTTAATACCATTGATTATATAACTAAAATTCATCACATGTTAAATGATACTAAATTTTATAAAGTAGCAGCAAGAGAAGAAATAGTCAAATCTTATAATCTCACAGATTTAATTTATACAAGGCTGGTTGACTGATGGTTTGATTGATAAATTTTTAGGGTAGAGTCACCCAGGGTGAGTCAGATTTCTGGCTTACCCAAAATTCATAAAGACCTTGTTGATCTGCCACTGAAACCTTTAGTGTCTGGCCAAGGCAATAAATTAGAACCTATGTCTATTTTTGGAGGCAATTTTTTGCAAAAAGTTGTAATTAAAAGGGAAGCTTATGTTTTATTCTTTTGACATCATAAAAAGTCTTGTTGGGACAAAAGTAGCAGATGGTGACATTTTAGTGACTATTGATGTTACTTCTTTATATACTGTTATTCCAAATGAAGAGGGGACCGAGAGTAGAAATGGTTCTTGGTACTTCAGGGTTATATACATCCAGATTTTGTAAATTTATGAGGGAATTTTTAGATGTTATTCTGTCTTACAATTACTCTGAGTTTAATGCTAGTTTTTTTCAGATAAGTTAGTGGAGTGACAATGAGTTCTGACATAGCTCCAAGTTATGCAAATCTTTTTTATGACAGGTTGGGAATGTGAAGTACTTTTTAAATCTAAGTATAAGAAATATATTTCTTTTTATAAACATTTTATTGAGGATATATTCTTATTGGGATGGGTGGTAAGTCACTACTTGAGTCCATTGATTAGTTAAATATAGACGAATTTCTTTTACGTTTAGCTATGATTCTGATTCTACTAATTTTTTGGACTTGAATGTGTTTAAAACAAATGCCTTTTTAATCCGTTAATTTTTTTAAAAATGAAGCATCAAGTAATTCATATGTAGATTTTACGAGTATGCATCCTTTGAGTCTTAAACATAATATAGTTAAAGGGCAGTTCATTAGAGTCAGTGGGTTAACTGACAAGGATTTATTTTTGATCAAGAATGTAAGTAATTATTTATTAAGATTTTATGTAAGGATTACCCTTTTAACCTGATTAATGAAATTTTAACAGAAGTCAAGAAGGGAAGGGAGACAGGTTTTGAGCTATGTAGATTAGAAGGTTACAATGAATTAATACATTTTATGGGAAGTATTAGTGATGACAAGGATTTTCTCCTGTCTTTGATTTTACAGAATTCAGTTAATAAAAGTTGCATCAAAAGAACAATAATGGAAATTGGAGGTTTCTTAGAGGGTTTCCTGAAATTTCAACCATAACAGGTGAGAAGCCATTTTTTTGTTAAGAGAAAAGGGGACAGTTTTAAAAGTTTATTTCAGGCAAAACTGAATGCTTCAACCATGTCCACTGTTACAAGTTAAAAAGGAATGTTTAAATGTCAGTACTGTAATTACTGTAAGTTGGTGCTGCAGTAGCACTGTCGCCTCATAGGAAGACGTTGTCCCGTTCGATTCTCAGCTAGAGCGTCTTCTGTGTGGAGGCATACGTGAATGGGGCGTGCCTTCGTTGAAGGTTGTGTGTCAGGGCTGGTAACCCGGTACATAAAGATCCACTACCAATCATTAGCGGACCGGAATTCCGCTGTGGCGGCCCCTAACCGGGAAAAGCCGAAAGACACAAACAAACTGCAATTACTGTAAGTTTATTAAAGAAAACATTTTAAGTATTGGGGCAAGAAAAATGGCATGCTCCATGTTATTTTACATGTCGTTCTAAGTGTGCAGTGTATGTGGCAGTTTGTTTCAGTAATTATTTTTATTTAGACAGAACAAGTTGAGAACTGTCACACATAATTTACCGACATCTGTATTCTATTAGAATAAATGACAAGACTAATGCTCTAGCTAAACATTCTAAAAGTTGTGTTGAATTCAAAGCTGAGAATTTTGCATTTCCAGTTTTGGATAATGTCAAAAACATTAATGCAAGATTTGATGCTGATGAAGAACTTAACTGCAGAGAATATCTCTGTCTGTTAAGATTGGACACGTAATTTTCCTGGTCTCAATGACAAAATACGTTTTAAAATTTTCTTTAAAAGGAAGAAACTGAAGTATTAATATGATAGTTTTTTGTCACAGTGTTATTTACTGAATGTAATTTGTTTTATTACTCTGATGAAGTTCATTGTGAACAGAAGCACTTACAGAGTTTTGTGATTAAGATTTATCAGTGTAATTTATGATAGTTTTATTTTGTGTTCTTTTTATGTGACTGATGCTTTGGTTTAGCCTTGCATTATTTATGTAATGTGAAACAACGGGGCAGACAAAACCATTTTTGTGGGGAAGACAAAGCACTTAGTTCAAGAACTTCCAAAGAAATGCACACAATGTGGGACATTGGGTATTCAGTTAAAAATTGTGGCGCGAAATATAGAAAATGTAAATGAAACAGGGAATTTTTTGGACTGACTGTCCAATGTTATCATAGCAGGAAGGAATTTTACAAAAAGAAATATCAATAAATGTTGAGGCTCAGAGTGAAAATGGAAAAGGAAGAGAGACAAGAAATGCTAAGTGATAAAGCAGAAAAAGATAAAGAGCCGAGTAAGGGAGAAGGGGGAGGTGCAGAAAATGAAGTGGAGGAGCAGAAATGGAGCATGTAAATGACATTCCTACACATAAAAATATGAAGAAGGGGTGAAACAGATAGGAGCTATAGTCAGAAATAAGAAAACTGAATTTAGGAAGGGCAAAAAATGCAAAGAAAGGGGAAAGGATAATTTTTCCATTTTGACAGTGAATATTAACAGTATAAGAAACAAATTAGGAGACTTAGTGCGTAAATAAAGAAGGAAATGCAAATGTGTGTTTGGTGGATGTCAGGTTGGCATCAGACACAAAAATATCAAATTAAAGCTTTATTGAAAGATTATGTGGAGTCAAGGTAAAGATACTTGCTCAGAAGCTGTCATGCTATTGAAAGAAGTTTTAAATTGTTAGATTTGATAACAGTTACTCCAAACAAGGTAGCTGTTGTAGACATGAGGGGTAGAGAATGGGTGCTTAGGATTATTGTGGTATATGCTTATATAATTATGGGAAATGACAGAGTGGTCATAAAAATTGTGTGCGTGAGACAGTAAATGTGGATACATTAACAATAAGAGATTTTAACTGTAACATGAAAAACTTGAGAAAATAGGTCAGAATATAACAATATGTAGGGAATGTGATGAGCTTGGAGAAATTAAGGTTACGCAAAGAAAGGCAGTTTACTTACACAAGGGGAAGTAGAACAGAAACTGAATATGTGATATTATCAGAAGGGTTACACAATGTAAAATGAGAAATGGGAAATGGCCTTTTCTAAATCACATGGCAGTAAGGGTCAGAACTGGGGAAGAGGAAAAGTATACTAAAGAAGGCAAAGGGATTAAGAAATTGACAGAAAATATAGTACGTTTAAACAGACATCATATAAGAATAAGTAGGTTTAGTGAGGATTGATAAACTATGAGACCATGATGCAGAAAATGGACAGAATAGTGGGCGACATTTAAGCACGAATACAGAAAAGCATTTATAATGGCAGAAAGGGAATTAAGAAAGGAAAAGTATATGGTGGGGTGAGGACCTACACGAGAGGAATACTGAAAATATAAAGGACTTAAGGTATACGCAGAGGTGTTGATTAAAGAGAAAAATAGAAGGAGGTGACACCTTCATTAAACATAAGTGTGAAATATGAAGAAGGAAGAATGGAATGCATAAGAAATGAAACGCCAGAAATAATTACTAGCATAAACATTTAGGGTTATATGGTGTTCAAAGATGAACCAAATTAAGTGAGGTTTTATAACAGAAAAAGGGGTGGACTGGGGTTAATCAATCCAGAGTTTATATATCTTTAAATTTGTTTTCAATGCTGAAGAAAACAGAACAAGGGAAAGCAACATTAGCATAAATTTTGTGGAATACGTATGAGGCACAGTGGGCAAGTACTCACACAGGTTAAAAAGAAACAAGGCACTACAGGTAAAGAAATGGATGAGTATATAAATAAAATTAGGTTATGGAGATTAAAAATATGGATTCAAAGGATGAAAAGAAAATGATGGCATATGGCAATAAGAGAGAAATGTTATGTTCAACAATGGGAACACAAAGTAGAGAGGAAAAAAGACTATTATAAAAGTGAAGCAGAAAAGGTTTAAAGTGGCGAAAATATGTGATTTTTTGAGGAGGTTAATGTTGGCTAAATGGGTTCCTATTAAAATGATCGAAGATGCATTCTTTCGAATGTGTCTTGATTGAACTTGAAAGCATGAAAAGGCAAAATACCGAAACGGCATACAAGTGAATGCTTTCCCTGGGAAAGAAGTTGCTTGGCCGCTTCAGTTACTTTGCCGTTTTCATGACTCCAGTGCAATCTCGGAGTTGGTATATTTAAGTAAGGGGGTGTGGGTGGGCACAGCCCCCCACTGTATGCAAGTTTTACATTTTTTTTGGAACAGCGATACTTTTCTCTTGGGCAAAAATCACTGTTCTAAGCATTCAAGATTGTAAGCTTTTGCTTAGATGGGTTCGATAAATCATTGTTCATTTTTTAAGCATTCGATGATTTAACATAGACCCTGGCTAAACTGCCCGCAAAAGGACAAATGAGATGCAAGCAGCAAAATGAAATTCTATTCTTTCCTCTATCACAAATTTTACATAGAACATCCTTTAACAGAGTGTTGGAGGATAAAAGTGTTTTGGGAAAATTTGCAAGAATACATACGACTGTTGTCAGGAAATAAACATGGAGATGTTATATGGGGACAATGTTACAAAAAAATGGATCAGATTTTGATGGGGTGATATAAAATGCAGAGCAATGTGGGTATCAGGAACTGTAACAAATACGGGACTCTTCAGTTGTTTTAAGAGTAATACTATGATTTTAGAGAAAGGGGTGGGTGGAGAGGATGAAGTGTAAAAAAAGTGAGAAAGTGTTTATTACTTGTTAATATTAAAAATGTAAAAAAATATCCATCCATGGAGTCGGGGTGTCACTAGCCCTGCCATGATAATTCTTCCACACCCTATAATCCATCTACTGCATGTCTTTGGAATGTGGAAGGAAACCACAGCACCCTGCAGAAACCCACTCAAACACAGGGAGGACATGCAAACTCTGCAGAGAAGGTACGCCAGCTAAGAATCAAACCGCAGAACCTCTTGCTGTGAGGTGGCCATACTATCCGCTACACCAATGTGCCACTCTTGTAAGAAAAATATATTGTGTTAAAAAAAGAGAAAAGTGAATAATGTGAAATACATAATGGGTGAATACGGAATGATGATGTGATTTTAAATAAAGCTCTCCTACTCTTTTTTTTTTTTTTTTTTTTAAAGTAAGTGGCATGGAATCTTTTACTGTTCTCTAAACTACCACCAATTCATGATGGGACCTTGGTTTAATGTCTCATCCAATGGCCAGCACACCTACAATTGCAGCCTACCCCCCAAGCTCTGTACTGCAGTGTCAGTATTGGAAAATAAATCCAAGCACTTGGTGTAAGAATAGAATCAACAGCCTTATGATCTTCCATCACCACAGGCAAGTGAGCTACCGATTTAGTCTCTGGCAATTCTACATTTGAATTTACCAGTGCCCCTTTAACTGTCGAGCATGATTCTAGTGATCTAAAGCACACCTGCATTTCTGATTTATTTTAGACAATTATTCACCAGCTTAGTGAATCCCAGTGGAAAGGATTTGCTTCACTTGGTGAGCAACTCTATGTGTAAATAATAATGGACCCCTCTTACAGACATCTGTAGAAGAGATACATTCTTAAAGATGTATCTTAAAGATGTAAGAATGCATTCTTAAAGATGTATCTTAAAGATGTAAGAAGAATTTAAAAGAGTCTTTTAAGCAAGTAATATTTTACACAAGCAAACTCATATAACTATACAGGAAAGTCATAAATGTCTCAACTCCTTCTCATAAACAAGAGAAGACCAAAATGCATCTTACAAAATATTTTACTAAACTGTTAAATAAAATTCAATGACTTTTCTTATCCTAAGGAAACAAACACTTTATTACATTCCTGACATGGTCTTACCAAGATGACATATGCTCCTTTAGGACAATATTTCTAAAGATCATACATAAAACAGCACAGGCCCTAACTACGTGTAACAAATTATGATAAATTCTTTCAACTTCCAAGATGGCTGCACAAAGAGTAACACCTAATTCTAGCTCTCCCAGTTTAAAAAAAACTGGAACTCAGCAGAGAAGACCAGTGGAATCTTCCAGTAACTGGCTATTGAGTGCATTACCTGAATTCCAGGAAAAATAGAGCACCTGAAAGAAAATCAGCTACAAAAGGGGAGGAAAAAACAATGACTTTGAAAAGTACTGTGCCACTTCAGTAAAAAGCAGTGCAAGCTCAAAACATGACTTCCAGTAACCTAGAGGAAAGAGCAAGACAACTGCACACAGACCTGGTTAAAATAAATGAAACACTGATGCAGTATATATCAGCTCAAACACAAGGATGGAAAAAAATGGAAGAAGCTTTAAACAGATAGTCAGATGAGGTGATAAAACTGCAAAAATCAAATGTCAAAAATGAAGAAAAAGCTGGCTGAATATGAAACTGCTCAAGAAGAGACATTTCAAAAATAAAAGAATTAGAGGACATATCACATAGGGAAAACCGGAGATTTTCAGCTGTACCAGAGATACTGGAAGGAACAGACTGTATTAATTTTATTAAAGCACAAATAAGCAACTAGACTGGTATTCCACAACAGGTGTTAACTGAAAGGGCACATTGTGTGTATGCTCCAAATCTGGCTATGAGAAAGCAACCTAGACCTTTAATAGTAAATATGTAATCCTACCAGCACAAGGAGTTAATTCTGACAAAACTGTGGCAGAAGGACAAAATACTAAACGTGGGAGAGAGCAGGGTGCCTGTGGAGAATGATTACTCAATGTACAATAGGCAAAGCAGGAGTAAATTTATTCCACTATTCAGGGAATGTTGAGAAACATGCATGAGATTCAAACTGCTGTACTAAGCCATCTTCAAAATATTCTTCCATGGAAGGACAAAATCATTCTTAGATGAACTACATGCTAAGGAAGAAATACAAAAGTTCATCCAACAAACGTGAGCTGCAAAACAGAAGATTTTGCTTCTTGTTTTTCTGGTATTAAAGACCACAGAGATAATGTGCCAATGAAACATTTTCCAATGTTTTAATGTAAAATGCTGGAGAAAAGAAAAAAAAGAGCATGAAATTGACTAGAAGAACCAAGAGTACATTGGAAATTAAGCAGAGACAGGATTTGGGAGATGGAGATAAACAGGAATAAAACCAGTAACTGGCAAATGTGGGATTACAAAGCAATAATTATATTTGAGAAATATGACAGAGCAAGAAAATCTGGAAATATTGGACTTTTTGAACTTTGTTGGACTTGTGGGGGACCTCTATATCACATTCCTACTTCATATCATTAATGTTCTGAAAAATACCTAGGGAGGGAAGAGAAAGGAGAAAGTCAACTGTAAGTAAACAATTTTTTTCTTAATAGTACTAATTTTATACTGCATGATTTTCTTTGCATGCTATAAAGTAAGGTTTTCTCCATTATTTTAAGTGTAATGGAGACACTGTTGTAAGCAGGTGTCCCTTTTCTTTCCTTTCTCCTTATTCAGTTTTAAGAAATGTAGGCATTGCAATGTAAAGAAATCTGGCTAAAAAGCATGACAAAAGAAACAGCCCATTAATTTTTCTCATTCTTGCATGGCTGGATTAAGGCCCTTAGCTTGATCTTTTTTTTTGTTTTGGTTTTTTAAAACAGGTGTTCCTAAAATTTTGTTCCTATTCTCCTTATTCCGTTTTAAGATGTCATGAATGTGGAAGGAAACCACAGCACCCTGCAGAAACCCACTCAAACACAGGGAGGACATGCAAACTCTGCAGAGAAGGTACGCCAGCTAAGAATCAAACCGCAGAACCTCTTGCTGTGAGGTGGCCATACTATCCGCTACACCAATGTGCCACTCTTGTAAGAAAAATATATTGTGTTAAAAAAAGAGAAAAGTGAATAATGTGAAATACATAATGGGTGAATACGGAATGATGATGTGATTTTAAATAAAGCTCTCCTACTCTTTTTTTTTTTAAAGTAAGTGGCATGGAATCTTTACTGTTCTCTAAACTACCACCAATTCATGATGGGACCTTGGTTTAATGTCTCATCCAATGGCCAGCACACCTACAATTGCAGCCTACCCCCCAAGCTCTGTACTGCAGTGTCAGTATTGGAAAATAAATCCAAGCACTTGGTGTAAGAATAGAATCAACAGCCTTATGATCTTCCATCACCACAGGCAAGTGAGCTACCGATTTAGTCTCTGGCAATTCTACATTTGAATTTACCAGTGCCCCTTTAACTGTCGAGCATGATTCTAGTGATCTAAAGCACACCTGCATTTCTGATTTATTTTAGACAATTATTCACCAGCTTAGTGAATCCCAGTGGAAAGGATTTGCTTCACTTGGTGAGCAACTCTATGTGTAAATAATAATGGACCCCTCTTACAGACATCTGTAGAAGAGATACATTCTTAAAGATGTATCTTAAAGATGTAAGAATGCATTCTTAAAGATGTATCTTAAAGATGTAAGAAGAATTTAAAAGAGTCTTTTAAGCAAGTAATATTTTACACAAGCAAACTCATATAACTATACAGGAAAGTCATAAATGTCTCAACTCCTTCTCATAAACAAGAGAAGACCAAAAATGCATCTTACAAAATATTTTACTAAACTGTTAAATAAAATTCAATGACTTTTCTTATCCTAAGGAAACAAACACTTTATTACATTCCTGACATGGTCTTACCAAGATGACATATGCTCCTTTAGGACAATATTTCTAAAGATCATACATAAAACAGCACAGGCCCTAACTACGTGTAACAAATTATGATAAATTCTTTCAACTTCCAAGATGGCTGCACAAAGAGTAACACCTAATTCTAGCTCTCCCAGTTTAAAAAAAACTGGAACTCAGCAGAGAAGACCAGTGGAATCTTCCAGTAACTGGCTATTGAGTGCATTACCTGAATTCCAGGAAAAATAGAGCACCTGAAAGAAAATCAGCTACAAAAGGGAGGAAAAACAATGACTTTGAAAAGTACTGTGCCACTTCAGTAAAAAGCAGTGCAAGCTCAAAACATGACTTCCAGTAACCTAGAGGAAAGAGCAAGACAACTGCACACAGACCTGGTTAAAATAAATGAAACACTGATGCAGTATATATCAGCTCAAACACAAGGATGGAAAAAAATGGAAGAAGCTTTAAACAGATAGTCAGATGAGGTGATAAAACTGCAAAAATCAAATGTCAAAATGAAGAAAAAGCTGGCTGAATATGAAACTGCTCAAGAAGAGACATTTCAAAAATAAAAGAATTAGAGGACATATCACATAGGGAAAACCGAGATTTTCAGCTGTACCAGAGATACTGGAAGGAACAGACTGTATTAATTTTATTAAAGCACAAATAAGCAACTAGACTGGTATTCCACAACAGGTGTTAACTGAAAGGGCACATTGTGTGTATGCTCCAAATCTGGCTATGAGAAAGCAACCTAGACCTTTAATAGTAAATATGTAATCCTACCAGCACAAGGAGTTAATTCTGACAAAACTGTGGCAGAAGGACAAAATACTAAACGTGGGAGAGAGCAGGGTGCCTGTGGAGAATGATTACTCAATGTACAATAGGCAAAGCAGGAGTAAATTTATTCCACTATTCAGGGAATGTTGAGAAACATGCATGAGATTCAAACTGCTGTACTAAGCCATCTTCAAAATATTCTTCCATGGAAGGACAAAATCATTCTTAGATGAACTACATGCTAAGGAAGAAATACAAAAGTTCATCCAACAAACGTGAGCTGCAAAACAGAAGATTTTGCTTCTTGTTTTTCTGGTATTAAAGACCACAGAGATAATGTGCCAATGAAACATTTTCCAATGTTTTAATGTAAAATGCTGGAGAAAAGAAAAAAAAGAGCATGAAATTGACTAGAAGAACCAAGAGTACATTGGAAATTAAGCAGAGACAGGATTTGGGAGATGGAGATAAACAGGAATAAAACCAGTAACTGGCAAATGTGGGATTACAAAGCAATAATTATATTTGAGAAATATGACAGAGCAAGAAAATCTGGAAATATTGGACTTTTTGAACTTTGTTGGACTTGTGGGGGACCTCTATATCACATTCCCTACTTCATATCATTAATGTTCTGAAAAATACCTAGGGGAGGGGAAGAGAAAGGAGAAAGTCAACTGTAAGTAAACAATTTTTTTTTTCTTAATAGTACTAATTTTATACTGCATGATTTTCTTTGCATGCTATAAAGTAAGGTTTTCTCCATTATTTTAAGTGTAATGGAGACACTGTTGTAAGCAGGTGTTCCTTTTTTTTCCTTTCTCCTTATTCAGTTTTAAGAAATGTAGGCATTGCAATGTAAAGAAATCTGGCTAAAAAGCATGACAAAAGAAACAGCCCATTAATTTTTCTCATTCTTGCATGGCTGGATTAAGGCCCTTAGCTTGATCTAGTAAAAGGTTTTAAGAGAAAGAAAGTAAAATGAAAAAGAATATTAAATATAAGGCTTTTTCTAGGAAATAAATATATACTCCGTAGCAATTCAGTATCTGGTCCTCATGTCTCCATAGAGACAGTCTTATAAAGAGAAATTGGCTAGGAGACAATGTTCTCCAAAAGTATTCAGGTGTTTTCCCAGCTGGGAGAGCTATAAAGATGAGGCAAAACCACACAGCACTTAGTAGAAGCACAGGCTGCATCATGTGTCATAGCATGGATAACCTTTCTTTTAGGTTAACTCAAATCTACAAGTGTGGCTGTCAATTTGGGGCATTTGTTCCCATTAGGAGGGTAAACCTTCAATATCTGAAGATGTACACAATTGCGTGCGTTAGTGTTAATAGGTTTTAGGTGAGTATTGGGGGAGCATTTGTTTTTATTTTGTTTGAAGGCTTTCAATAAAAACAAAACGTTTTGTAAGATATGACATAGACCACAGATGGATATGACAAGAAACTGAATAAAATTTCAACCTGCCAAACAGTGTATGCCTGTAACATGAAAGGAAGAATTAGACATTTAACAAAAAAAGCTGTTGTACATAAAAGGTAGGAATAACTTTTTAATACACTGATGCTTTCTGTAATGTCTTTAAAATGCCAATAGTCTCACAGATAAATGCAAAAAACAAAAAAGTGTAGTGAACTATATTAAAAATGCAGAGTGCAAACAGCTATGCTACAGGGGAGACACGTCAAAAGAATAGAACATGCAAAATAGATAAAGAAAGGTTTTCAGGATGGCTGTTCAGCGGAATATTTGGGACAAATGAAAAGAGAAGTTCTTATATTAATTGCAAGAGGAGCTTCAACAGTGACAGAAGAGGATCAAAAAGATAATACTGGCAGGATTTGTAGTAGTAAGGGGCTACTGGCAAGGGAGGAGGATTACTGTGGCATGTATTTATAGTCCACCTAAAACTGCTATAATGTAGCTTAAGAAAACTCTGGGAGAAATAATCAGATTTCAGCAAGGAATGTCACTTATAGGCAGGGACTAGAACTTGATTTGCAGCAGTGAGGACATGTCTGGGGGCCCCAGAAGGGAAGGTATACCAAATACTGAAATTTATGAAAGTATTTGGCATAGAAGATGTGAATTCAGTACTAGGAGTTCAGAGTGAATTTACATATTCTCCAAGATACAAAAACTGGGCTAGGCTAGACAAAATTTACATTTCGCAGGAACATGTGCATTTAATTGAAGGTCTTGATAAGCACCCAATAACTATTTCAGATAATGCGCCAATAATAACTAAAATAAAAACACAAGGTAATGAAATAAAAATGAGGCACTAGCGTTTTCCCACCTATCTGTTAAAAAAAGAGGAATTTAAGGAATGGGTAGTGGAAAATATTCAGGCGCTACTAGGGATGATAGAAATTTCTTCTGAAAATATAATTTAGGGAGTGGGATAAAATTAGAGTCTAGTTTAAAAATAGGGTGGAAATAACAGGAGATATGATTAAGAAGCAACAAGAATTGTTTAAAGTGACTGATAAGTACTGCAGAATACAGGGAATCTCACAGAACAAGAGGAGGAGCAACTGCATAATGCTAAACAGAAAATAAGGGATTACCTCGATAATATACACGACTTTAGAAAGACTGCTGTTGAGCAACTGTTTTTTAATAATAACTCTGAAAGACTCAGGCACCAGAAAGTAAAAAGGGCTACCGCCAAGCTTAGGGAGCCTATAAAAGGGAAGATAACAAGACATCCTGTTGCAGTATTAGAAATATTTCAGAAATTCTATGAAAGTCTGTATAAAGCAGAGAAATATGGAAATCAAGAAAAGGTAAAAATGGAAATGTTTATGAAGAATTAAATATGCCAGGGTTAGAGGCACATGAGGCTCAATTACTAATAGTTAAGACAGGAGGAGATGAGATAAAAATGGTGATGCACAACCAATTTACAGAATCCCCAGGAATAGATGGTATTCCTGTGGACGTTTGGAAGTTAGGAGGAAAAAAAACTGATAAAGATCTGGTAGTTTTATTTAACAATACTTTAACAGGAGAAGTACCAACATCCTGGAAGAAAAGTGGTTGTAGCTGTAATACCTAAAAAGGGTAAAGATTCATCAGATCCAGCTTCATACAGATCCATTTAAATACTAAACCATGACTGTGAAGTGTTTAGGTCTAAAATGCCTAAAATAATGACAAATGCGCTGCCAAAATTGACAGATATGGATCAATGTGGTTTTGTGGAGTGGAGGAGAACATTTATTAACATTAGCAGAACGTAAGAAAGCACAACTGTTGTTGGGTCTTGATGCAAAGAAAGCATATGACAGAATAAGTCAAGCTGGGACTTTATGAGGAGGGCAATGGAAGCATCTGCATTCCTTGATAAACTTATAAGGCTGATTAGGAAGACATAGGAGGGATTGGAGGAGAACCAGGCAGGGCTGTCCTCTTTCCCTTTTGTTATTTGCATTACATTTAGAACCTTTGGCAAGGAAAATAAGGGACTTAGAAATTCAAGGATATAACTGGTATGGCAGTCAAGAAAAGATGGTTCTATTTGCAGATATTATTTTTATACCAGAAAAGGACATTACTATGTTGTAGAACGTTTTAAGACGGTTTCAAATCTTTTCGGGATAAAAATTTAATGAGGCTAAAACAAAAGCAAAAAGCAGTAAATTATGCACCCACACACAAATTGATCAACAATACCCATATTTATGGAAGCATGATAAAATGAAGTATTTAGGAGTATGGATTAAAAATGATTCTAGTGTGGCAGATAAGGATATTGGGGAAGAGACTAAAAAGATTATACAAAAACTAAGAAATTGGAAGCTCTGTTATATGGATATCGATAGTAAGATACAAGCAGTTAAAATGTTTTTAGTCCCTTTAGTTTTATATACAGGTCAGGCAATTTTTTTTTTAAATCAACCAGGGGAGAAGGTGTAGATAGCAATTTAAAAAGAGCTGAAGACAGCAAGAGTCAAGTGGGATAAGATGGCTCTTCCAATAAAACAAGGTGGACTGGGATTACCGGATTTGAAAGGGCATTTCAGACCTACACAATTAAGGCTCCTATACATAGCACAAGCAGAAACCTATAATTCAAAGTGGAAAGGGATGATGAAACAAGAAGGAAGCTCAAGAAAAAAGGAGAGACTGGGATTTTAAATGTAGACCTTTAAGGAGAATAACAATAATCACACAGAATATTATATTTATAAGTAGCAGAAAGTATTCTAAGAACTAAGCCATAACTGGAATGTAAAAAGGAGATTCTGCCAATAGGGATACAGACAAGAGGGGACTGGAACTTACTGAAGAAAACTGGCAAAGGAACCAATGTACTGGGAGCAAATAACTAGAGGGGGAAAGATGACAGAATGGGAAGATGCCAAGAATTTATTTGGACTGATGTTAGAGATTGATATCCATCCTTGATAGGGAAGGCAGAGTATAGGCAAAGAGAAATAAATACGGTGGTCCTAAACAAAAGACCAGCACTGGTAAAGTTTGGAGTAGTATCTAGAACAGAAGCTGGAGTTCTTCGGGGCTCAGTTCTGGGACTCCTTTTTGGTATTTACTTCTCTAAAGTCAAGACCAATATAAAGGGCCTCTTACTCACTAAATTTGCAAATGACTGCAAATTAGGAGCAGTCACAAAATCCCCCACTGACACTAATGTTTTCCGTGAAGGGCTCACTGGCACAAATGAATAACTCATGCCTGAGCCATGGACTAAAACTGAATGCCAAGAAATGCATAATAGTATCCTTTAGGACGTCATCCACCCTGGTAATTATCAAATTAACAACACACCCCTAAGAGTCGACCCAATAGTTAGGGACATACAGACAGTAATCTAGTCTTTGACCCTCAATGTTGTGCAACTTGTAAACAAAAATATGGCATCTAGGTCCAAGGAGATCATTGTTCCACTGTATTCAGCATTCGTCAGACCTATCATCAAGTACAATGTTCCCTTTGGCATGTACTTAACAAAACACATCAAACAACTGGAATGTCCAAAGAGGTTCCTCACTTAAAGAATACAGGGCATAAGTAACAAGTCCAATGCAGACCACCTCAAAGCCTTATCCCTGTATTCCGTCTCATACAGGTTGTTGAGAGAATACATATGCCTGGCCTACAAGACATTGTCAGATACCCCACCTTGATGAACCTCCTGCATTTCTGCAAAACAAACAGTGCCAGAATTACCTATTCTAAAGCTGCAAACTTTGCCTGTCATAAACAGGACCTGCTGAACAAACAGGTATATATCCCAGAGACTACCCCTTCTCCGGAACAGGCCCCCATCGATGTGAAGCAGAGTTCCTCTCTAACCTAATTCAAGTTGTAAACTTGGATAACTGGATAGGGAACAGGAAAACCATCCCTGATTTTGCACTTATGCCTATAATGGACACAAGCAGCTTGAAATGGTTCATCTCCCATGTCCCTGCTTGTAAATTTTCATCTCCCGAGCCCCTGCTTATACTTACCAAGGGTACTAGAACATGTTAGACATTTGGAATGCATGGCTAGGCTTAAAAAAGACCTTGGCATTGTTAGCCTCGTAAACACCTATGAACCTATATGCTAGTACATTACATTCTTAGCCATTCCTTGCATTTTAATACACCCAGAGGAGATTCATGAAGTTTCAGTTGCACCAGATTTCATAGCCAATTAGGTATAATCACCTTCTTAGTCATCTTGCTACCTTTGAACACAAGTTTTTGGATGCATGACAGCTCATTTTTGAAGGGAAAATACGGCTTGAGCCACAGATTATTGTCTTCACTGCATCTGACCATCCTGCCATGATGACTTCACACTGAAGTTGCACACCTGGGAGCAGTATTCAGTTCTTGAAGCTTCTAAGGAATCTTTGGGAGGCACCACTTGTAACATTTCTGTCTTCCTTGTTAGCAGATCCCCTTTACATACATTCTTTAAGGCATGATCTACTAAGATTTATCTAAAATGTGCATAAACATCCTTGGACTGTACTGTACTTGAGGACCATAATTCTGAATTTCCAACAGTATTCAATATAGCTATGTCAATGCCTTGTGTAAGAATTCCTTAAATACGTTTTGAAGTGGACTGCGATTACACTATGCAGTAATGTGCTTCCCATACACAGTCATTGGATGTTTGACATCCAAAAACTGCAATCATTTCTTCTATTAGAGCATAATGTGTGTGTGTGTGCATCTGTTAAAGATTTTAAGCAAAAAGCAGATGGTCTACCTTTAGGCAGTAAGACTGCTCATAATTCTTGATGGGCTAAAACTGACTTGGAAGGTTGCTGGTAGTTTTACCTTATGGTGCTTTAAATGCTGATGCACTAGTTATTAACCTTTTTAGTAACTCAAAGCATTTCTCTTGATCTGTTGACCAGTACCATACTGCATCATGCTTTAGCTGCTTTCCTTGTGGCACTATTATGAACATTGACAAGAGTTCTTCTCCCAGGAACTGCTTAGCATAAGATTTAGGAACAGACTTCTACAAGTTCACATTTGCATGAACTTTGACATCACCTGGTTGCATATCATTTTCTGTTATAAAGTGGCCCATATACATCAAACAAATTACACATACTTGATAACTGACTTTTTGAACTTCAAATCCTGTGATCTCCATCTGTCTAGGAGATGGATCAATTACTTGGCATGTTCCTGCCTTGTAGCACCCCTGACTAGAAGTTCTGTCAGTGATTCCTTCTACCATCTCGATCATGGAACATCTATGGTGTTGATGAAAGTACAAAAAGTAGCTTTAAAAATCTGTACCTACATTAAAGGTGAATAGAAATTAGAGATTGGAACTTGAATCATCTAGTTTAATTTACCCAAATTCCAGACTTAGACTAAGCACTGAAAAAAATCTGGCATTAGGCATACTAGAAATCATTTCTTCAACAGTCAGCAAATATTCTCTCTTATTTCATTCACTGAATGCTTGAGAAGTACAAATGTAGAGCTTGTTTTGGTTACTCACAAGTCATAGACTCAGTCTGTTTATTATTGCTAGTGACTTCATACATTTTAATTTTTTGCTCAGTTTTACTTTTAAGGGCAATGGACTGTGTACAGTGACAGCTTTGTATGACATTTTGTCTGTAAGCATCCTAAGCCTCCAAAGAAATACACACAGCTTTTCAAAAGATCAATTTTATTCTTTTTTTACTGACTCTGAACTCTGTAATTCATGTCTTTCTCCTTATAGTGAATTAATTATTGCAGACATTTTCCAGCATTCTCTAGCTCAAGTGGCGTATTTGGTGGTAAACTTCTAAATAAATTACTATAAATCATCCCTGAAATGGATTTGCCTTAGTACTGCTCAAACACTTGAGATGACTAACAACGCTGATGCTCATACTTCCATCATGTACATTCTCACAACACCGTGCCACAGCCTACTTCTCAACTCCATCCTATTGAACATAGACTGCACTGTCATCACTTAAATCTGCAATTCTGAAGGCACTTTTCACCTGGACATATGCCTAAACTAATACAAGCATATCTGCCCGATAAGAGTCTGTTGCTACAGCCATGCTTGTAAAATGACAAAAAATAACCAGCATATTTTAAATTTTTATACATACACAGCTCAACCAGACCCAGTGGCTGTTAAAATGTGCTCAGAATAAGACAAGAAAAAAGTACATGTACTCAATTTGCAGTTCAAATGCAATAATTTATATACAATATTTTGGCTGAGACTGTATTCTACACCGGTATCCATTTTAAAACAAATGCTTTGTCATCAATCCCCATAGATTTTCTGACAAGAACTCCACAAGGGTGTTACTCACAGCTTTAGTGCCATTTAAAAAAAGTAATTCTGACCCTTTTTAAATACACTACCTTTTTGTTTATATTATACAATAATCACTGACTGCACTCCAATTGTATTTAAAAAACATTTCAGGTTTTTACTGTTCATTTGAATTGATAACTTTAATATTCTGCTTCTCCATCTTTTTTTTTTTTTAAACAGGCTTTAGTGAAATGAGTACTACCTCCACATAATCTACAGGTTTGATTTTTGCTTCAACATTGTCCCTTTATGTGCCTATAATGGCACAGTATTTAGTTCACAGGTTCATAGGTAGGTACTAGACTATTGGCCCTAGGGCCTATATAAGCCTAGCCAAAAAGGTACCCTGGTTTTCGCCACCCAAGAAAACTATTTTCCTGTGCCCCTGTCGAGCAGAGCCACAGAGTTGATCCCTGGGCTGAATTTCCTATTTCCCATCCAATCAAGATTTTTCTTGAAGAGTGCTAATGAGGAGCTTTGTTTGATATAGATAGGTAGTTTATTCCAAAGTATGGGAAGTCCCTGGGACAGGAATCTATCCCTCCAGCATGTTCTGTTTTTTGTAGTGACAAGGTTTAGGTCCCTACAGTGTGTAGCTCGGAGGGACTGGGATTTCTTTAAGTGGAGCATGTCCAACAGCTCTGGGTTTGACACAGCTTTGTATGTTAGGCAGAGATCGCCTCTGAGTAGGCGATATGCCACGGAGTAAAGCTGGAGTTTTTTGAGACTGTCTACGTAGGGCATCTGTTTGAGGCCAGTAATCATCTTTGTGAGGCATTTCTGCAGTCTTTCCAGCTGTTGTAGATGTCTTGTGAGGTATATACCAAAAGGGGCGTTGTGCTCTATAATAGATCTAATGAGTGACGAGTAGAGGGGAACAATGACCTCTTTTTTCTTGGATGAAAAACCTTTTGTGATGAGGAGGTGTGCTATGTAGAATGATTTCCTGACTACTGTGGCAATGTGATATTAAAGGAGAGACTACTGTCCACCTGTGTCCCAAGGTCTCATCACACTTTTGGTGTTACGTAGACTACCACCTATGTGGTAGCTCATGGTTACATAGCCAAAGGGGATGACAATGCACTTTTTGGCATTGAGCTTCAGGCCATGGTTTTGACACCAGGCATCTGTCTCAGTGAGGCCCTTTTGTAGGATGTCCACATCGTTAGGAGTTTTGATTATGGCTCCTAGTTTGCAGTCATCTGCAAACTTCATTAGCCAAAGACCTTCTGTTTTAGCCTGTACTTCAGAAAAGTAGATACAAAACAGGAGAGGAAACAGGAGAGGACCCAGGACTGAACCATGTGGTACTCCACTTGTCACTGGTCTGAAGTCGGATTTGGAGTCTGCTACTTTCACAGTGTGGGTTCTGTCAGTGAGCCAGTTGGCAACCCATCTTGTGACATTGGGATTTATACCTAGTTTAGTGAGTTTATCTATAATTCCAGAGTGGGGGATGGTGTCAAAAGCCATGGCGAGATCTAGACAGGCTGTGTGAACCACCTTACCCTCGTCTACAGCTTTGGTGACTGTTTCACAGAAGTCTTCAGGTTTAGGAGACATGATCTGCCTTTTACAAACCCGAGCTGGGTGGGGTCCAGAGTTTGGAGATTACCAATGTCTTTGTGTATAAGATCCATGATGATACATTCCATGGCCTTGCAGACCAGGCTTGTTAGGCTAATAGAGCTGTAGTTCCCGGGGTCCATGCTGGCTCCTCCGTTGTGGAGTGGAATAACCACTGCTGTGCACCATTCAGTGGGCACAAAGTCTGAGGCGAGGCTATGATTGAACATGGTACTTAGGTGGGGTGCCAGTTCATTCTGCAGTTTGTGTAGAACGCAGCCAGGGATGTTGTCAGGTCCCATGGATGCTGTGTTATTGGCTTTGGAGAGTGTGGTTTTTACCTGTGCAGCCATGATTACAAGAACTTTGCATTCTTCCAGTATAGAGATGGGCTCTTTAGGGGGTGAGAGGGGGGTAAAGTTAGCACTGAAGCTATCTGCCAGGATGTTGGCAATATCAGTTGGTTCTGTATATTTAGTGCCATTGTGCTGTAACTCAGAGCAGATCTGAGTGTTGCCACTGAGATTCTTGACATAGCTATGGAATGATTTGTGGTTGTCTTCAGAATCAGTTTAATTTATCAACAGTCACCACCTTGTTTGCCATGCAACTGTCTACATGTTTTACAGCTTCTAGGCTTACATTTCTCTTCATTTCCACAGTTTCAGTTTTATACACTTTTATATCATCTATAATTTATAAAACGGGCAACTCAGAATTATTAACTGTATGACATATATCCGTTTTTTCCACAGTTAAAATCAACTTTTCTCAACGGTCTACCCAATATGTGATCACTTCTGATGCCACAGGACTATAATGTTTAACAAACAAAAAACAGTAAGTCGGCAAGGGAAACACGTATCCAGGTAAAAACAGACTCTGTTTAGAACTTTCATTCTTTTAACGCACCTCACAACAACTTCATCAGAAACAGACACACAGTTCTTACAATATTAAAGTACCCAATCCAACACCTCACATGACCAATTAACTTAATAGTCATTAAACATAAGCTTAAATCTGCGTTTTAAATGTACCAACAAAATAGTTATCAAATTCTTCTATTTAAAAAAAAAACATTTGATGTTTATAACATAATTCATGCCTGGTGACTTGTCAGAAGATAAACGTATCTGCCACAATTCTTTCTTAAATTAAAGTATTGTACTGAAGTTATCAATTAAAGGGGACACGACAGCACTGTCTAAAACATAAAAAGAAAGTTTCCTAAAATTACAGCAAGCATGTGCATGTTTAGCCAACGCATTCTTTAACTCCTTGTTTTTAATAGTTGTGACATGTTCATAAATACGTTTAACAAACTTTCTAACAGTTTTGCCCACATATTCATAAAATGCAAGGTAAACTAAACTACTCTTTGACTGTAACAGTTATATCTACTTTTAGCCCAAACCTGAGTTTCATCATGTTGCAAAACAGAAGAACTTTCAAAAACATATCTGCAATATTTACAATGTTGATAACGAAATGCACGACAAAAATAATGCAATGTGTAAGAAACATTAAAACTAGACCATCTCATCTCAAAATATGATTTTAAGTGTTCTTTGGTAATCAAAGATGGGTTTATTACTTACAATGTTAGCCAGCTTCTTGTTCCTCAAAATCATTTTTCAGTTAATACTGACATTTCTTATAATATGACTGTCGTGGGAAATTGGTAACAAAAAGGACCTAGAATGTTAGTCAGACCTCGCATTCCCCTTAAACAATAACCATGTTTTCAGATCGGTTTGAAATCAGCATGTTTTTTTAGGAACACTTCTTGCAATATAACACTCAAAAATTCATCAGACTAGCACCTTCCTACAATAAAAGTCTTTAAGGTTATGTGACTGCCTCAAAAACACATCACTTATGCCATGACCCTACCTAGCTCCACTTTCTCTCTCTAGTGCACTCTTCATTACAACTTCACAGCACACTTTCTTCTCATTCCAGTACAATTTCTGTTGTACCACCATTAAATGCATTCCTCTCTGTATCTTATTTCTCTCAGATCTACTTTTCGCCAACATCGTTTTTCAGCTCTAGACACTCTTTTCACCCCCCTCATGGTTCCTATTATATACCTTACTACACCAGTTCCAGTTGTACAGGAATTGTACATTCCAGTACAATTTCTGTTGTACCATCATTAAATACATTCCTCTTTGTATCTTATTTCTCTCACATCTACTTTTCGCCAACATCTTTTTTTCAACTCTAGACACTCTTCACCCCTCTCATGGTTCCTATTATACACCTTACTACACCAGTTATAAAATTAGATACTTACACTACTCACACATTGAAAAAAAAAAACTTGTTTGGTGTGCCTTTGTAATTACAGAATATATTTGAACTTGTATTATTTTAATGTCTTATGCAAGTCATTATTGTACTCTTAACTGTTAGGTATACATAATATCTCTCTGTCTGTAATTGGAGCTTTTCTCCTCAGGTCTCCACTGAAAATGGGCTCCTAGCCCAGCTGGACTAACCTGGTTAACAAATGCCAATAAATAAATAATAAATAAGTCTACTCAATCCTATGAACTTGTCCTTTAACTATATACTTTTTCACAAAATAAGGATGTTGACTATTACTAGTCAAATAATCTTAAACAGAAGTGGGCTTCCTATAAACATTACTGCAAAATCATTTTTATTTATTTAACATTTGTTTACTGGGAAAGTCCGACTTGGAACAAAGCCAATTTTACTGCTGCACCATCAAGTGGATCTATATCTCAGTATCTACAGACAGTAACACGTCTAAAAATACTACTTGGTGACCTCTACTGTTATAAGTGAATGTTAAAAATGAGGTGGTGTTACTTAAAAAATAAAACAAAATGGCCAAAAGTGTCTTCACCTTCTGAAAGAAAAAACAAGTCATCTATGCAACATCAATAAATGTGCACCGTTTTAAACAAGGATACTTCATAAGAAATTCTTGCTCCCACCAGCTTATAACCAGAGTAACAAAGGAAGGAGCAACGTATGCACCCATAGTGACTCATTTTTTCTGTACATAATATTTACTATCAAATGTGAAAAAATATTGATCAAAACTACACTTAACAAGCAGACACTAAAATTAATACAAGAGTTCAAAAAATTAGTGAACTTAAACACTTACTGACAAAATCTATACCATCTTGAATGATGCTAGTATAAAGTGAAACAACATCCAAGGTTACTAAACAGTATTCCTCGTCATCAAATGTAAATGTAGCGTATCTAAAAGTGGTCAAGAATCTCTCAAGTAAAATTGTGACTACCCTACTACAGGGTTCAATATAGAATCAAGATAACAGATGGGTTCAGTCTTATAAAAAGTCTACCACTATAACAGGCATAAATGGGGAATGTAATATGTCCTTATGAATTTTAGGAAACTAAAGAATCTTGCCATCTTAGGGAAACCTACTTTTACAAATTCATAAAGAGTAAAACTAATGTTTCCTTGACCTACTTTAGCAAATTCATAAAGAGTAAAACTACGGTTTCCTTGACCAAGCACGTCTAATTTATCGATACCAGCAGCACTATAGTTAATAAAACAAAGGGACTTCCTCACAGCAAGAACAGTCGTTCAACATGCAGTTAATAGTGTCAATATAATCTATATGAAATTTTATGTTTTTTATGAATCTTTTTATGCAAAAAAATGCAGTTAAAGGACAGTTCATAAGGTTGAATAGACTTCTAAGTGATTATGTGTTTTTTGAGGAAGAGTCACTTAACCTTACAGACTTATTTTCAGAAGGGGCTATTCTGTTGAATTTTTGAGTGTTATAGTGCTAGAAGTTGTTCCTAAAAAGACATACTTATTTCAAAATGATCTTAAAACATGGTTACTGTTTTAAGAGGAATGGGAGGTCTGACCAACATTCTAGGTCCTTTTTGTTACCAATTACCTGCGACACTCATATCATAAGAAATGTCATTAACTGGAAAATTACTTTGGGTAACAAAAAGTTGGTTAACATTATAGGTAATAAACCCATCTTTGGTTACCAAAGAACACTTAATTTAAAATAATTTTCTGAGATAATATGGTCTAACTTTAATGATTCTAACACACTGCATTATTCTTGTGTTGGTATATTTCATTGTTAACATTGTAAATATTGCAGATATGTTTTTTTGAAGGGTTCTTCTGTTATGTTACAGGAGAAACAAATATCCACTATATTCCAAAAAAAAAACCAAAGTTACAATATCAATATAGATGCACATTTTTGTAGTATGTCTCCCCAACTGCCTACATACAGGTTATAGGTTCATAGATAGGCACTAGGCTATTGGCCCTAGGGCCTATATAAGCCTAGCCAAAAGGTACCCTGGCTTTTGCCACCCAAGAAAATTATTTTCCTGTGCCACTGTCGAGCAGAGCCACGGAAGTGATCCCGGGATGAATTTCCTATCTCCCATCCAATCATCAAGATTTTTCTTGAAGAGTGCTAATGAGGAGCTTTGTTTGATATAGATAGGCAGTTTGTTCCAGAGTATGGGAAGTCTATTCCTCCAGCATGTTCTGTTTATTGTGGTGACAAGGTTTAGGTCCCTAGAGCGTGTAGCTCGTAGGAATTGGGATTTCTTTATGTGGAGCATGTCTAAAAGCTCTGGGTTTGACATAACTTTGTGTGTTAGGCAGAGATCGCCTCTGAGTAGGCGATATGCGACGGAGTAAAGCTGCAGTTTTTTGAGACGGTCTGCGTAGGGCATCTTTTTGAGGCCGGTAATCCTCTTTGTAAGGTATTTCTGTGGCCTTTCCAGTTGTTGTAGATGTCTTGAGAGGTACATACCAAAAGGGGCATTGCATTCTATAATGGGTCTAATGAGTGACGAGTAGAGGGGAACAATGACCTTTTTTCCCTGGATGAGAAACCTTTTGTGATGAGGTGTGCCACGTAGAAGGATTTCCTGACCACTGTGGCGATGTGATTATCAAAGGAGAGACTACTGTCTACCTGTGTCCCAAGGTCTCTTATCACACTTTCGATGTTAAGTAGACTACCGCCTATGTGGTAGTTCATAGGTACAGAGTTTTTACCAAAAGGGATGACAATGCACTTTTGGCATTGAGCTTGAGACCATGGCTTTGACACCAGGCATATGTCTCAGCGAGCCCCTTTTTGTAGGATGTCCACATCTTTTGGAGTTTTGATTACGGCTCCTAGTTTGCAGTCATCTGCGAACTTCATTAGCCAAAGACCTTCTGTGTTGGCCTGTACTTCAGAGAAGCAGATACCAAACAGGAGCAGACCCAGGACTGAACCCTATGGTACTCCACTTGTCACTGGTCTGAAGTTGGATTTGGAGCCTGCTACTTTCACAGTGTGGGTTCTGTCAGTGAGCCAGTTGGCAACCCATCTTGTGACATAGGGATTTATACCTAGTTTAGTGAGTTTATCTACAATTCCAGAGTGGGGGATGGTGTTGAAAGCCTTGGCAAGATCTAGATAGGCTGTGTGAACCACCTTACCCTCATCTACGGCTTTGGTGACTGCTTCAAAGTCGTCTCTCAGGTTTAGTAGACATGATCTGCCTTTTACAAACCCGAACTGGAATATCCTGCAGAAATAAAAATAAGTGGCAATCCCAATCATACTTTTCCCAAAACTTTTTTCCTACAGGACTTTCTGTAACTTCACAGCCGTTTCCAAATCCATCATATCCCTGTAAGGATGACATGACAGTTCACCATAGTACCAGGAAGAAGTACCCCTTTGCTCTCTCTCAAAATTTTGACCATAAATTTTCTTTTTTGCCTATGTTTCTTTTACTTAATCATAAATAATTAATTATTGTAATAGTCCTACTTTTTCCTCAACTAATCTTCCCCACCATCTTCAAGTAAAGTATCTTGGGAACCAGGCCAATCATACAACTTACATAATCTGATAATTTAATCAAGGTGTCAAAAAACAGATTTATGGGAGGCTGTACACAAGTTAGGCACTACTACAGCCCACTGTCAACAACAGCTCACTTCTGATATATGATTCAGCATCACCTTTAAAAGCTAACCGGACTTTACAACTTTTACATAAAGTGACAAAACTTGCTACCTGTGCAAACCTAAGAGTACCATTTATGCTCTACCTCCCACGTTGTCATGAACTTCAGACTACTAAAGATTCCTTACATACACCTAAACAGACTCCTCTCTTTCCAAGACCTTTCAAGTCAGGGTGAGCTGAAAACGTTAAATTTCGTACCTCTAGGCTCCGCAAAGCTTATGATTACACAGCATTAAGCACCGCCTCCCCTAATTTGGGGGACTTCCTTCCAAAGCAAGGGTGTAATTTCAATAACTGTTAGCTTTTACAGCTTCCATAAAACCTACCAAACAACTGCAAGCATGTGTGTGTGTTACACTTTTAGAGTTTCCTAGCCTCTGTCACAATACCCTTGATAAGCATCTTGGACTCTGTTAAAAGTATATACTGTTCAGCACACGTACTCTGTTAAAAGTATATATTGTTCAGCACACGTACTCTGTCAGCAATGCAGCCCCACGATAATGTATATACGTATACAGGGCCTGTCACCGAGTCTTTTACTGGTCAAACACCATATACCGATTTCTGTATTCATTCTGTATTCACCTAACTTTTAAGTTATGACTGCGTGTTTTTTTTTAATGCTTCTCTTTGAAACATTCTAATGCAGCGAATCCACTACGCTTAACTGGCAATCTTCAACATTATACATTTCCATTCGTAAATACAAAACCATGCAGCTCCGTCACATGCGAGACACACTTTATCCTCTATAGTACGATTTTTTTGTGCTGCTTGAGGGAACTGCTACGTTGAAGTCTAGTGCTCGTGGCACCGTGAAATTATTCTGATTGCATTCAATATTTCAGTATATAAACATATATACGATTGCATAAAATATATTTTATACAAGAGCACCTTTGCCGAATGGAATTATCCAGTCAACCAAGATAGTATATATAAATGACAATGTTGCATAATAACATCAGACCCAGCTTCAACGGAACTGTTCAGCATCGCTACTGCTACAATTCACATTTGACAGCACAGTTGGATAATGTAGTACAACAATAAATAAATAAATCCCCACAACACCCTAAAGCTGTCAAGCATTCAGATGCTTGTTTTAAAGCTAATCTGTTTCTTGATAACTATCGAACTTGCTATTATCAGGCAGATGCTAACAACTTTTAAGTATAACTTTTTATACCTTAGCTACTTTAGGAATTCTCTGTTTACCGGCAGCTGTCGACGCCATTTTTATCAACAGATCCAAACTATGCTATCAAATAAACTGAAAAACAGTGTTAACTTCTATATACCAAAACAAAAATCGGCCATAAAAATTAAAGTGGAGTAGCAACCTCTAACCTCTAACCTCTGACACACAATGAAAGCAGTTACCCTGGTGACGGCGCAAAGCGTCCACCGCGACGTCCTCAAACTTACATTACATTAAGTATTAGGACATTGTACGATCCTGTGTTTATTCTTACAAGACTTTATACAAGGAAAGGTAAAGTGCAATGTCTTTGCTTTTGTATGTGTGCGTTATTGTATGAATACATTGCGCAAGCTTCATGTTCTGTGACAGCGTTGTGCACAACGAGCTAGTCTTAGACAGTGTTCACATATTTTTATTAACTGTCATTGATTTTTACCTGAGAAATGTGAACTTTCTCCCGTAAAAAGTCTGTTTTTTTGTGATAGAACAGTGAGAATATAGGTCCCTAATGGCAGATAGATTTACACACTGCTTAATCAGTACTGAAAACATACTTATATAAACTGTGTTACATAACCACGCGTTTTATTCTTTTGATCTCTGTAAATTAATAATATTATTTAAAAAGTGTTGCTGATAGGAACCTTTCTCCCTCATATTTTTTTTTTTGCTTTGGCATTTCTTTTACATTTGCGCGGTGACACTTTGTTTTACAGCGCTATGGTCTTATAGTTCTGTTCTGGCCTCCTGGCATTTACTTACTGTGTTTGCATGTTATGTCTATGTCTGCATGTGTTTTGTTTGGGTCCTCCAATTTCCTTCCAGAAGAATACTGGTCGACTAGTATGTATATGTCTTGTTTAGGTCCTCCAGTTTCCATCCTGAAGCATATTGGTTGGCTATCTGTATTAAATATTTTTAAGGTAAATTGCAAGTATATGCACCTCACTGGCCCTCTTCAAGAGGAATCTTGACGAGTGGATGGGAAATAGAAAGTTCACCCCGGGGATCACTCCAGTGGCTCTACTTGATAGATGCACTGGGAACTAACATTGGGTGGCACAATGCCAGGGCACTTATATGGATTAGGCTTGTAAAGGCTCCAGAGCCATTAACCTAGTACACACCTTGTCCTGTGTCTTTTGGCTTTTCCCGGTTAGGGGTCGCCACAGCGGAACTCTGGATCCGCTAATGTTTGGTAGTGGATTTTTACATATCGGGTTACCAGCTCTGACTCACAACCTTCAACGAAGGCACGCCCCATTCACGTATGCCTCCACACAGAAGACGCTCTAGCTGAGAATCAAACGGGACAACGTCTTGCAATGAGGCGACAACGCTACCGCAGCACCACCTATGAACCTATATTTACACTTAGGTTCATAGCTGGGTACTAGGCTATCGGCCCTAGGGCCCATACAAGCCTAGCCAAAAAATGTACCCTGGCTTTCACCACCCAAGAAAATTATTTTCCTGTGCCCCTGTTGAGCAGAGCCACAGAAGTGATCCCCGGGGTGAATTTCCCATTTACCATCCAATCATCAAGATTTTTCTTGAAGAGTGCTAATGAGGAGCTCTGTTTGACATAGATAGGTAGTCTGTTCCAGAGTATGGGAAGTCTCTGGGACAGGAATCTATCCCTCCAGCATGTTCTGTTTATTATGGTGACAAGGTTTAGATCCCTAGAGCGTGTAGCTCGGAGGGATTGGGATTTCTTTAAGTGGAGCATGTCCAACAGCTCTGGGTTTGACATAGCTTTGTATGTTAGGCAGAGATCGCCCCTGAGTAGGCGATATGTGATGGAGTAAAGCTGCAGTTTTTTGAGACAGTCTGCATAGGGCATCTGTTTGAGGCCAGTAATCCTCTTTGTGAGGTATTTCTGTGGTCTTTCCAGTTGTTGTAGATGTCTTGTGAGGTACATACCAAAAGGGCGTTGTACTCTATAATGGGTCTAATGAGTGATGAGTAGAGGGGAACAATGACCTCTTTTTTTCTGGATGAAAATCCTTTTGTGATGAGATGAGCCACGTAGAAGGATTTCCTGACCACTGTGGTGATGTGATTATCAAAGGAGAGACTACTGTCCACCTGTGTCCCAAGGTCTCTTATCACATTTTCGGCATTAAGTAGACTACCAGCTATGTGGTAGTTTATGGGTACAGAGTTTTTACCAAAGGGGATGACAATACACTTTTTGGCATTGAGCTTCAGGCCATGACTTTGACACCAGGTATCTGTCTCAGTGAGGCCCTTTTGTAGTTTGTCCACATCGTTAGGAGTTTCGATTATGGCTCCTAGTTTGCAGTCATCTGCAAACTTTGTTAATAAAGACCTTCTGTGTTGGCCTGCACTTCAGAGAAGTAGATACCAAACAGGAGAGGACCCAGGACTGAACCCTGTGGTACTCCACTTGTCACTGGTCTGATGTCGGATTTGGAATCCGCTACTTTAACAGTGTGGGTTCTGTCCGTGAGCCAGTTGGCAACCCATCTTGTGACATAGGGATTTATACCTGGTTTAGTGAGCTTATCTATAATTCCAGAGTGGGGGATGGTGTCGAAAGCCTTGGCGAGATCTAGATAAGCTGTGTGAACCATTTTACCCTCATCTATGGCTTTGGTGACTGCTTCAAAGAAGTCAATCAGGTTTAGGAGACATGATCTGCCTTTTACAAATCCAAACTGGGTAGGGTCCAGAGTTTGGAGATTACCAATGTCTTTGTTTATGAGTTCCACGATGATACGTTCCATGGCCTTGCAGACCAGGTGCGTCAGGCAAATGGGGCGGTAGTTCCCGGGGTTCATCATGGCTCTCCCTTTGTGGAGTTGGATAACCGTTGCGGTGCGCCATTCAGTGGGTACAAAGCCTGAGGTGAGGCTATGATTGAACATGGTACTTAGGGTGCCAGTTCATTCTGTAGTTCATGTAGAACGCAGCCTGGGATATTGTCAGGTCCCATGGATGCTGTGTTCTTGGCTTTGGAGAGTGTGGTTTTTACCTGTGCAGCTGTGATTATAGGAACTTTGCATTCTTCCGGTATAGAGATGGGCCCTCTAGGGGGTGAGAGGGGGGTAAAGTTAGCACTGAACCTGTCTGCTAGGATGTTGGCAATATCAGTTGGTTCTGTATATTTAGTGCCATTGTGCTGCAACTCAGAGCAGATCTGAGTGTTCCCATTTAGATTCTTGATATAGCTATAGAATGCTTTGTGGTTGTCTTCAGAGTCAGTGGCAATTTTGTTTTCGTAACTAGCTTTGGAGGATTTTATGAGGGATCTCAGCTTCTTACTGAGGTTGACCAGGGAGTTCCTCTAGTCATGGGATTTTACTCTTTTTTGCAACAGTTTCTTTCTTCTGTTGTAGAGTTTGTTTATGGCAGAGGACCACCAGATTGGCTTCCTTTTTTTGGAGGATAACATCTTGGTTCTATTAGGGATAGCATGATCCATGCACTCGTGTAAGTGCTTATAGCCTTTGCAGTCCAGGTCATGGCTGAAAAGGACTGTGAACTAACTCGTTTACATTAACAAATACAAAATAAATCATTTCTTGCTGCAGAAGACTCATTCTAAAATATTTATTCTTGAGGTAAGAAGTAGAGAACTATGATATCAGCAATGTTGGAATATGAAGTGTCTGACCTGCTAACCAACTAAACTCCTGTATCTTATAGTCTGGTTTGCATGCATAATTTTTCAATCTGCCTTTCTCAGTAGTTTTGAAAATTGGGTTATCATGCCAATTACCTGACATTTTGGAATGATGTGCTCATACTTTGGGGTACTTATTCCCATTCTACCAAAACAAGTGTGTGGCAAACTGTATATTCCATTAATTCTGTTTGTAAGAAGACACCTCCCTCACACTTGGGAAGTTTAAGGGGGTACCAGCCCTCCTTGCAAATAGAATAAATGCAAAATACTGTTTGCCCTTTATGGCCACAGTAACATTTAATACAAACTTCTTAAGTTACTGTAATGTTTTCAGTGGGTAGGTGTTTTAAAATTATTCCAACTTGAATGCTTAGTTATGATAGGACATGACAGTATATTGATCACATTTCGTGAAGGAGTATAGGTCACACAGTGTCCATTTATGTGCTCTTCATTTATTTTTTTAGAGTTTGTATACTTTTGTTCACAGACCCAGTCATTTGGGCCTGAATCCATTCAAAACCGCTTATAATATTTAAAAATCATTAAAGCCTATTGATGAGACCAGAATATGCATATTGCCTGTTCTCTCGGGTTGCTTTAAAAATATCTCCTTGTGTTGGTGTAGATTAATAAACTTCCTTGACTTGGAAGGCATATAAAATCCAAAAATCTTAATGTGTTTTTAACATAATGTACAGGAAAAACATTTCTTTATTAGTACTCACTCCTTCAGATTTTTTTCTAATGCTCTCAGATGGGGAACACTATATCTCATGGCTGCATCTACTCTTGCTACATCTTAACTTTGCATTTCACATCACAGTTGATGCATACTGCATTGTAGTCATGCTGTGCACTTAATATTAATGGATTTAAAAAAATGCTAGAAGTAGTAATACTTGACAATAATGTATACAATAAAAAGATTCTTGACATAAACAAAATAGGAAATAATTATAGTGACTCACAAAAAAAGTAATCCGAAGTAAAGTGCAAAACAAATGTAATTTTTATTTAGTTTAATGATAGTATTTCTTATTGTATAAACAGCATCACACTAAGAACTAAGTGTCATTAACAAATCTTCTTAACTTAAGGTCAAGTACTAGTAACTGTGACTATATCAGTGTAATACATTAATATTTATTGAGACTAGGTTTTTGGTACTGTTTAATATACCTAGAATATGTTCAAATGTATTGTTGGGATCTTTTCTATACCTTTTCCTTTATTAGCATTTTATCTAACTATAGTGGTATTTTGCGTCTCATTTATATAATTCCCTTCAAATAGACACATAATTCTAAAGTAAGGAGACCAGTGATGATCATTAGGAAGTATGCATATTATAAGTAGTAAACTGGTAGCATTTTTAAGAATATAAGTATCCGTTCTTACTAAATACCAG